>NW_024090942.1:0-22884 GCF_014356525.2 Nilaparvata lugens | reverse complement strand
ATAAAAATTTAAAATAACATTTTAAAATAAAGTTTTATTGAGAACAGATGTAGAATGTGAATTCTAAACTTATAAGTTATAATTTTTGGTGACGTGTCTGTAATGTTGGAGGCGTTGGCTTCGTGACTTTCAACTTATGTCTTTTCCTGTTCAGGCCTCTTCTGAAAAATGGCTGGCTACAAGTGTTGTCGTGGAGTTTTGCTCTAAATCATTTTCGTTTATTAATGTTTTAAATTGAGTTTTATATAAATTTTGTGCTGTTTTGTTCAGATTTAGGTGTTTGTATAGTCAAGCCAATAGCCACTGTGTTTCAACTGTAAACTAGATAAGTATTTTAGTTCGTAATAACTCTGAAATAATTAGGCTTAATATATATTGTTTCTTTGTGTATTTGTGTAATTTCATCTGAAGATTATAAGTTAATTTGCTCTGAAAACTGGATTTCTCATTCATAAGCAATAGATCCATTCACAGTTTATCAAGAATCTATTTCTTTGGAGCCGACAACTATTCTTAGGTTGATAGGTGTTAAATGCTATTCCAACCATTTAAGGAAAAATTGGTAGCACGGCAAATGTTACCCCTGTGGTGGGACCGAATTACAAAATAAATATGTCCCTAATGGTACACCATGAAATCCCTGGTTATAGAAATTATTAGTGGATAGATATCTTGATAGGTTATGAATGGTTTGTTGCTGAGTGGGAAGTCGGTTCAAGAGAGATCAAGTTTTAATGAATCAGTGCATATTACAAAATGGCAAACATTAAAAATGATCTGAATCTTATAGCATTCTTAACACAAAGGTTTGATAAGCTAGATGCTAGATTTGATGAGCAAAATGCTAAGTTTAATGCTAGATTTGATGAGCAAAATGCTAGATTTGATGAGCAAAATGCTAGATTTGATGAACAAAATGCTACATTTGATGAGCAAAATGCTAAGTTTAATGCTAGGTTTGATGATATGAAGCAAGAATGTACTAGTATAAGACTAGAGCAGGTTAGTATAAACCTTCTATTGAAAAGTGCACATGAAACATTGGAAGATAAAGATGAAAACAAATTGAAGCAGGATGATAGTAGTGTTAAGTTACAAGATCAACTCATTCAAGTTTCTGAAAATGTAGGCCTAGTTACTGTTGTTGGAAAAGTCAACCATAGTGAGACAGTAGAATTGAGTAAAGAAGTAGGTAGGGAGTTGTCTTCACTGAAAGTCAACTATCATGAAAGTAATATTGCTACATTGAAGGTTAGGAAAACTATGAACAAAGTGAATGATTACATGAGACAGGTTTCTGTAGAGGTTAGGAAAAATGTAAACAAAATGAATGTTGCTTTGAGTCAAGTTGATGAGTTCAACTTTCAACTGAGAATTGAAAAGGTGTATGCAATGCATTCTCAAGTGAACATGACTAACTTTTGTAGGCAAAACGGCTTTGTTGAAACAAATGAACCCATGAATAAAATCATGCTCTTGAAGAAAACAAAACGCAAAGTCTCCATTGATGTGTTAGTATTCAAAGGTTGTTTCAAGTTGCTTACTTACAAGATGATAACTGTGAATCACATGATGGAAGGGTATTCCCCAACACACAATGATTAGGAATCCTGTGTCATGCCGGGATTCAGAATAGCAATGACCGTAAATACTACGTATGGTAAGAGTCCATAATTGTATCTTTTTTCTTTCCTGTAGCCTATTTTCTTGGCCCTTAATCTTTTCAATTTTCGATTCTTTCCTGTCTTTGTGTAATATTCAGTAAATTTCTTCTATGATGCATATCTTAACCAATCTTGTCCATAGTCATTTAAATTTGTATTTTTTCTGAAATAATATTAGAAGTTGAAATAGTAGCTTATTTTCCTAATCTTTAATTTGTTGATAAAACCTAACTTTTCTAAAATCTATCCATTGTAGTGTAAAGAATTGTTTGCTTGTGACATATTTTTTCATCATGTATCACTTATTTTGAAATGTGTGTTGTTTTAGGGAATTTATTTACCCAGTTTGCTTTTTATACAATTTTTTTGAACAAAATTAAAACTAAATAATTTTGAAACCCTGAATGATAAATCATAAATGTGAAATGAACTTGCTATAAATGAAATGTTATACTAAATGATAATGAAATGCAGATATATTATGAAATGATTGTGAATAGAAGACCAATTGTCTGAAATTATTGAAATATGTATTGAAATTAAATTTTTTGTTGTGATAATCTGATGTTTGTTTTTTACAATTTTGATAATGATACAGGGTGTTATGAAATTCTATTTCTATTTTGAAGAATGGATTAAAATTTTGATATTTGAACAGTGAATAGATGAAAATGATTTTTTTTTAAATTTATCATTGATATGTCCATATTTCACAATTTATGTATTGCTGACTGTATAATAAGATGTTAACAAATTTCAATTTCATAAATACTTAAAAATAATTTTCATGTGTATTAGATTGTATGGATAGCCTAATCAAGTTTTTCTTCTTAGTTTATAAGCATTTTAAGATAACAGGTACAGCACAGACATTAACATTGAAATAGTTATCATGTGAATCTCGAAATCAGCAACAAGTGAACGCCATGAAGAGTGTTAAGAACATTTGGGTGATTTTCGAACTAGTGTGACATAACTACGCCAAAATCAATGCTGATGCCTACACTAATAACTACGCCAATATCTACGCCAAAATCTACGCTGCGGCCTACACCAATAACTACGCCAATGTCAACACCAATAACTACGCCAAAATCTACGCCAATGCCTGTGCTGATGCCAACGCCAATATCTACGCCGTTGCCTGCGCCGAAGCCAATATCTGCGCCAATGCTGATGCCAAAATCTGTGCCAATGCTGATGCCTACACTAATACCTACAACAATATCAACACTAATAACTACGCCAAAATGCCAAAATCTAAGCCAATGCCAATAGCTACGTCAATGCCTGCGCCAATGCCAAAATCTGTGTCAATGCCTGCGCCAATGCCAATAGCTACGCCAATGCCTGCGCCAATGCTGATGCCAACACCAAAATCAACGCCGATGCCTGTGCTGATGTCAATGCCTGCGCCAATGCCAATAGCTACGCCAATGCCAAAATCTGCGCCAATGCTAATGCCAATGCCTGCGCCATGCCAATGCCTGCGCCAATGCCAATATCAATGCCGATACCAAAGCCGACACCAAAGCATACGCCAATAGCAATGCCAATGCTTATTGCTGACTCTGTATCTCAAACTTCAACACTACTGCATTACCTGGAGGTAATTGCCATCCATGTTCACATTTACAACTTTGAATTCAGAAGAACAGTCACAGTATCATGAAAGAATTGATTCAAAAAATCCTCTCCTAAATTATTCCTGTATGCAGAACTCTAAACCTTGAAAGCTGAAAATATCAAAAAACCAAACCTTACCTAAATCAATCCTCACCTAAATTAATCCTGTATGCAGCGTCTATCTCTTTTCCAAAAAACGAATTACATTGTCATTTCAAGCCTGAAATGTACATTGTATAATTACAAATATGATACAAAATTTATGTGACTCTGTATTGAATTTGGTATGCAGCCGTCTACTACAAGCATGAAGCAATGCTAACTGAGATGTCACCTGTATCGAGTTTGGTATGCAGCAGTCGACTACAAGTATCAGCCCAACACTACGTGCATCCAGATCAGCCCAACACTTAACGTCATCACATTGGAGTCACACTTAACTGAAAATCATACTGAGTGCCTTAATGGACTGTTTTCCAAAATGTGCATCAATAAAATCAACCGCATCAATAGTGAAAGAAATGAACATTTTTTGATTTATTGAAATTTTATGTGAAAATTAAATGTAACAATTCATCAATTCATTTAAAAAAAAAAAATAAAAATAATAATAATAAATTTTTCATTCAACATACTAAATTTTTTTTATGCAATAAAAATTAAATTTTCTATCTATTAAATTTATGTGCAATTTCAAAAAACTATTCTTTACATATTAAACTTTCTATTGAGATATTTTCCTTTAAATTATAAAGCTAAATCAAAAGTAATATTGATATTCTATATTTTGAAATATTGTTTGGAAACATATAACAAATGCTATTGATGAATTTTTATAATAATTTTCAATTATTGGATGACCTGTAATGTTTTTCTAGAAAAAATTGTTACTGTTCTCGAATTTACATTTCAACAATTTTCATTAGGGTCAATGTAAATTTTTTTTTCTTTAAATTTTTCAAACAGTAAAATTTTTTTATGTCAAGAGGGGGGTATTTGTAATATTACATTTTTCTTCTCACATTGGAATCGAATCTTCAATTCGAGATCTATGGAACTTTATAGTAAATGTCAGAGTTATCAATAGACGGACAAATTTTTTGACAGAGAATTTATTATTGTGAATGTTTGTTGCATTGTTCCATGGTGTCACCGAGGCAGGGTTAACAAATTACTAAATAAATCGTTTATTTAAATAGAATATATGTATAAAAATTTAAAATAACATTTTAAAATAAAGTTTTATTGAGAACAGATGTAGAATGTGAATTCTAAACTTATAAGTTATAATTTTTTGGTGACGTGTCTGTAATGTTGGAGGCGTTGGCTTCGTGACTTTCAACTTATGTCTTTTCCTGTTCAGGCCTCTTCTGAAAAATGGCTGGCTACAAGTGTTGTCGTGGAGTTTTGCTCTAAATCATTTTCGTTTATTAATGTTTTAAATTGAGTTTTATATAAATTTTTGTGCTGTTTTGTTCAGATTTAGGTGTTTGTATAGTCAAGACAATAGCCACTGTGTTTCAACTGTAAACTAGATAAGTATTTTAGTTCGTAATAACTCTGAAATAATTAGGCTTAATATATATTGTTTCTTTGTGTATTTGTGTAATTTCATCTGAAGATTATAAGTTAATTTGCTCTGAAAACTGGATTTCTCATTCATAAGCAATAGATCCATTCACAGTTTATCAAGAATCTATTTCTTTGGAGCCGACAACTATTCTTAGGTTGATAGGTGTTAAATGCTATTCCAACCGTTTAAGGAAAAATTGGTAGCACGGCAATATATATATATATATATAGTACTAAAACCATATCCATAGATTTTGGAAGCGGCATGTCTTTCAATCTTTTCAATCTTATCTTTTAAATCTGAAACAGCATTTATTGTCTAAGGGTGGTGAAAGAAGTTTTCTGCATTCCATAACAAAAATCTGCAGACTGACGTCTCGGGTATTAGAACCAGAAGGCCTTGCTTTATAGAACTATAAATACTCATCCAGTATTACAATGCCTTGCTTCCATGAAACAAGTCGAATGTTTCCCGTTAGGTACTTCTAGAAAGCCCGGTCAATTAGTCATCGGTGGTGTCCTCAGGTAGAACTACCCTGCTAATAGACTATGTTCACTGAAGCGTAAAACCAAAGTTAACCAAATACTTCTATTTCTAAAAATTCTAGTGCCAGGTATAAAGTACTGCACTTTGGCGGCAGGAAATATTTAACATGTGTTTTCCATATTATACCCTTCCTGGAAAAAATAGATTTTTAGTTAGTATTGTTTGCCTCCCCTCTACGAGGATGCTACCTGTGCCTTTGCGTTGCGAGTTCAATAGTGTTGACAAAACACATTCAGTCGACATGGAATTGGTCAAGTAAATCGTAACGCTCCGCAATACTACATTATACCATATTGACGATGGATTTTTTTATCGGGTGACCTCCAGCGACCAATCCTTGGGTCTACTAGCCCTTCAAAGCCATAAGCTAATAAGGATAATAATAAAATTGAAATTTGTACTTATATTTTTTGTGTAATCAATTCCCATGATAATTTATTGATCTTTATTATTCATCATCTTACTAATAATTGATCTTTCTTTTAATATTTTACTAGGATTACTAGGCCAGTAGGCCTACACACATGATTTTTCTATGAGTACTAATTGATTCTTGACAACAAAATATCTTTATAATAGATGGCTGTATGTTTCCTACTTAGTTAAGAAGAATCATTTATCAAAGAAATATGAAATTTAAGAAGCAATTAAGTGAATTACTACTGCTTTTCAATACTACATAATTTGCAAATGATATTTAATTTTGTCAATTAATATTATTATTTTACCGTTGATACGATAATGATGTAACATGGTATCTTTATATGTATATTTTGTATATGTATATATAGCCTACTTTGTTTAAAAGTGATAGATTATTTCGATAATTTTTGTTTTCAGGCAAATTTTCAATACAGAACAATTTTTATAAAACTTGTATTTATTATATCTCAGTTTATCCCTCTATGAAAAACAATCTATGTAGTCAATTTGACCACTTGACAAGTAAATCACTGATCGAAACTTTGAAACCTATATTCTGTATTTTTGAAAAGCTTTTTATTCAATTCAAATTTGGAAAATCAGTAAATACTATAGAGTGAATAGTAAATATTATAATAAGTAAGTAGAATTGATCCCTTCAACCATATCCTATCGTATCCTATTTACAACTAATTTTCTTTGCAGATGTGGTTCTGGTTTAAGATAGTATTTCTGTAGAAGTACACTATTAAAGTGTTTGTGTATAAATATAGTATTAACGATTTCTTTTTGTATTCAAGTTCATACATCGTTTTTTTCCACTTTTTTCTTATATTTGCATCTGTGGAGAGAAAAATTATTTTATTTTGTTTAATTACTGAGAGAAAAAACAATTTTGAACAACAAGGTACAATGGATTAATGTTATAAGCCTCCATAAATGTAGGGGAGTGTCTTCAACTAGCTTCAAGCTTGCTTAACCCAACTGTCCAGTTGGGAGTGCATTTGGTAAGTGCATTACATAATGGTGTTTCATGTTTCATATTTATGAACCAGTTACATGCATAGATAGATAGATTAAATAGCATTGACTGCCCACCTAAATCAGGGGGATTTGAAACTTGTCAAACAATCTAAATAGTCGAACAAAAAAGACACAGCCCACAGTAACAAATACACAAGACACAGGGAAAGAAAGCATAATACCATTCATATGGAGTAATGTTGAATGTACTCTTCCTTTGAGTAAAGAGCACTCTTAGAGAAATCTATCTTTAATTGAGATCTAAAAGTTGCGTTCAATTTATTCATCGAAAAAACATACTGGCGTCTGCCGAACGTGACTTTATCACAATGCAGCACCTTGCATTTCCCTTTGATGTCTCCCAATAGAATTTGTTGACCTATTCAGTTGGAAAAATAACTAGTAGTCCTGTGAAAATTAGACCTTGCGCAGTTAAAAACCACAGCCTACATCAGGGTGAATTATGTGCTGTTATGACGTGTCGGCGAAATAATGTGTAAGCCACTAATGACTGTTTGAAATGTATCGTCAATAATTACTGATATTAAGTAAAATTATTATCATTAGAATGCTAATAATTTGTTGTAAACAGCTACAATCATACTGAGTTGAAGTACCTACTTACCAAGTTGAAAGCAGAGAAAAGTCGGGAGAAAATAATAAGCTACCTACTTTGAGTTATCAATATTGCATGCCTCATCGCCAGTACCATTTTGATTTTTTTTTCATAGTACATGGCACTATTGAAATTAACTGTTCTATTGATTTATTCTAACTTTGTCTACAGAATTGTGAAACTGCATATGAGGAGTATTGTATGTTTAATTTGTTTGTTATCCACGTCTGCATCTATTTTCAGTTTGAAGAACTGGATATCAATCTTGATTATTCAAATTTTTTATTGTTCAACATACACACACATTATTTACATACATAGAAAAACAAGATGATACACAATTTTTTTAGAACAATAATGCTCAAGGTAAAAACCTGTGAGGGGAGAAAAATCTAAATTTTCACATGAAAACGTCACTCGAGAATAATTATATCACCCTGCCTCACAACAGAGAGTCTTAGAGTCCTTGACTTAGAATAGTTAATCTCACAGTTGTACAGTCAGTGTGAGTGAGATTTTCTGCACACATCATGCGTGAATACGCCGGATGGATCGACTCGTATAATTTGAGGATGGTGATAATGATGAGGAAACATGATTCTGTTAAAAGGAATAGTCTCGATCTCCATTATATTCTTAGGGATTTGCTTGTGATCATGTTTCTATAATTTTATCAATTCGAAGATCAGCCTTCAAAAATTTAGGTCAACTTATACATTTCAACTCACGTTGCTACACGTTTCAACTTAGCAAAAGGACATAGGGAATTAGTATTATTATTCTCTAGAGCCCTGGAAATATCCCTCTTATTGTTCTTGGTACCATATACAAAAGGGACTCCATAATACAAAAACAAATCAGTCCTTGCCGGACAAAGCTAGAGAAAGAAGAAGAAGAAGAAGAAGAAGACGACAGGAGGAGAAGAACAACAAGCAAGAAGAAGGAGATAATAGAAAAAGGAGACAAAAGAAGAAGAAGAAGAAGGAAGAAGAGGAAGAAGATGAGAAATAATAAGAAGAAAAAATATAGATAGGAGAAGACTATAACCGTTGAGTACACTATTTTATCTATAACCACTCTTTTCTTGAATTGAAAATTTATAAATTACTGGTGGTACTCCCATACAGTAACAGTCAGGGGTGTGTATTCAAAAACCGTTGGATAACATCTTTCCAATATTGTTCCATCCATCTAGAAGTTTATAATCTGTTCTTTCTTACATTGATATCACTAATGTATAAGTTACTGCAGTATCAAAATTTGGCCTTAACCTGAACAATTGAAAGTCACATTTAAATAGTTATTTTGGAGTTTGGTAGAAATAAATTTACATGGAAATCAATTTATTCATTAAAGGCAATCTACATAATTCTAATAGGTTCTGATAACCCATAATGATAAAATAGGTGTTCAATGAATAAATGAAGCATAACAACTTGAAATATATTTCAAATCATTTAAGAATAAATTGATTCTACCTCGGTGCTAGTCAGCTTTACATTTGTACATGTATCATTGTATTGAATTATTAAATATTTGATGATTTTTGTAAAACGACATTTTGATCCTGGACTAGTAGTTCTATGAACAGTAAACCTCGCGCAGTTATAAAACACAGCCTCGTCTCATACTGTCCATAAGAGTAAATCCTGTTTGTATGTTGTGTCGGCAAGATGTCGGTGTGAAAACGGCTAATGGCTGTTGGGGTTAGTGTATCAAAAATATGCTAACATCAAAAGCTAATCTCCTTCAACACACTGGCAACAGGTCAGCCCGAGTTGAAAGCAGATAAAGGTCGAGAGAAAACACTATGTTTTCTTTCTGTTATTGATTGCATGCGTCATTGCATGCAATGAATAGTCAACACGACAGCTGATTTTTTACTAAGTTACATTGATATATTAATTGCATGCGTTATTGCATGCAATTAAAAATCCACTCAACAGCTGGATTATTATGGATGATTCTATTCTGATTTTTACTGTAATATTGGCGTTCGAAGGAGACTTTACCCATTGATTTAACCTTAAAATGCAAAATTTCTAAAAAAACCTTGTATATACGTCGAGGCACAATTTGAAAAGAAATGTACCTGTCAAATTTCATGGTAATCTATTGCTGCGTTTCGCCGTAATTGCGGAACATATAAACATAAAGAGAAATGCAAAGCCGTCGACTTGAATCTTAGAACTCACTTCGCTCGGTCAACAAATTCAAATTTTAACAAATATCCACAAATATCCTGGATGAAAAGGGGAATCAATTGCTATGTAGATTTGAATCTAAATGTCTAGGATACACTAAACAGTCCACTAAATTCATCATTTTTTCTCCACAGGAGAAACGTTTAAAGCTGGCATCAAATGATGTCACCACATTTTTTACATAAATTATATATTCATATATGTATGTCACGTGGATTGAAGGAGCGTTGTTTGTTGATTGAAGGAAGATTCTATTTTACTATTTAAATAAATCATGATGTAATTTACTTATCCACTTCGAGATTTACATAGTGATAATAAGTAGGAAATGAAATGTATAGCAAACACTTCAGTTGCTATGAAGGCCTACTGTATTGTACTCTGTAGTGTCTTATTTTTTACTAAAGTGATGAAGTATCAGAAAAAACTATTATTCAGCATTGTTATGTATTATTTTCAATGTATTTTTTCTCTTTCTTTTCAATAATTCAAAATTTGTTATTATTTTAAATAAGTAGATAACTTAACTATTGTTTGTTTTTAATCATATTATTTGTATTATTTTTTTGTATTGTTATAATACTTGATAGAGAGTTGAGTGTAAGAGAGGGTCGACTGCGCCCTAACTTCGCTCTCTAAGAAAAATAAAGGCAGTCAATCTATTCTATTCATGTCACCATAATATATAATTATGTATATAAATTAAAAAACAGATGACATCAAATTTATTAGAGCAAATGAAATGCCTTCATCTTCATGTGTAGGCAACACACCACACCAACCTTGTTCCTGTGAGACTGAGCTTGTCTCTGTGACACTCCACTTGTTCGAATGGGACTCCACCCCTCTTCTTGTTCCAGTGACACTACTTGTTCCAGTGAGACAGACCTTGTCTCTGTGAGACTGACCTTGTCTCTGTGAGACTGACCTTGTCTCTGTGAGACTCACCTTGTCTCTGTGAGACTCATCTTGTCTCTGTGGGAACTTGTTCCTGTGAGACTGCCATTTATAAAAATACTTGTTCCTATGAAACTTGTCTCTGTGACACTAATATCGTTCAAAAACACTACTTGTCTCTGTGAGAACTTGTCTCTGTGATACGGACCCGATTTTTCTCTACGATAAGGTCTTAGACCATTTATAGAGTAGACACGCTGGGAAGTCTAGCCTCTGAAGCCAACATCTACTACGAAATCCGCCCATATCGACGTCACAGCCAAGCTAACAACAATGCATTGTTCAACAACAATGTAAGTTAAACAGTGAACTCTATACTAACTCTTAGTATAGAGTTCACTGAAGTTAAACACCACAACACAACAAACTGTTGTGACGTCAACGTGGGCGAATTTGGCAGTAGAGATGTTGGCTTCAACGACTTTTAGTATGAATATACAATTGGCCGTGTCTACTCTATAAATGGTCTAAGGAAAAGGGAAAGTCGTAAACAAACTGCAGAAAAGTTTTCTATCCGACGCTGACGTCCGATTTGGTGATATGGCAGTAGATGTTGGCTTCAGAGGCTAGACCAACGAGCTATTATAGTAAACTTTCCTGAAAAACGACCATTTGACTGGCTACCAAGAATGTGTTGATTTTATTGGGATGTTATTAATTTCTTCACAACTCTCACAATAATGTAACCTTGCATACCTAACTGGATGATTAGGTTTTTCTTTATCAGGCAGACAGACCTGAAACGCAATGTGTTTCCTCAATATGGATGTTTTCTTAGGCCAGGGACACACGAGACGGCAAAACTGCCCGGCTGTTTCCCTGGATCCGGCGCCGGTTGAATACCAGAACACACTGCAACTGCCGTTCGACGGTCGCCGGACACTGCAGCAATAATAACCGAATATCATGTTCTTCATAAATATGTAGCCTACTTAGAGGTTATCAGTCGTGTTTATGAAATGGTACTGTCAAGAACTAAGAAATAATTTCAAATTTAAAAATAGATCTTCATTTTTACTTTCCTAGCCCTATTACCATAGGTGAGGAAAGTATTGCTTTCCAAAAAAATAAGGTACCCTAATTTCATGTTTTCTATACGTTTCAAGGTCCCCTGAGTCCAAAATAGTTATTCAGGAGCTCCGTAATATTCTTGAGAAAAATGGCGGATAATGACTAAAAAACCATGTTTTTCACGGTATTCTCGAAAATAACTTGACCGATTTTTTTCAAATTCATACCCTGTATAGTTATTTATCAGCTCTATCAACTGGCATGAGTCTCCTTTCTGGGAAAACAATGGGGGTCCACCCCATCCTTGGGAAATGGACTTAGTAACCTCCTTCTCGTGCATGAGGTAGGTAGGTAGCGCAGTTCATAAAAAGAACACATAGTCGAGATATTTCATCTGTAGAACAGCTGTTTTGACGACTTTAAAAAAATGACGACTAAAAAAATCATCGAATTCACACAAAGAAAAAGTACTTTGAAAACAATTATATATACACATATACAGAAGTCTGATAGTAGTTTCAAATATGAGCAAGGAAGTTGTGTGAGTGTACAACACCAGATTTTTTATAGTTGTTTTTAGAAATTGTATTGCATTTATTGGAAATAACAGTAAACCATCAATTCAGTTTGTGAGGTTCTCGTTAAAATAGTAATTCATTTTTACAAATTTTACTGAATAAAATACGTTTCTCAAATAATTTAACATAGTTTCTGAGAAGTCAATTGTGGCACAGACTTGTTCTTACTTTTTCATTCATCTAATTGGAAGTTACCGTTTTAAATGGCGTTAAATAGTTATTTGTGCAACTAGTGCGCAAAGTGACAGTTTGCTGCACCAAAAGAAACGTTTATGGTTTCTTGAGTGCAGCAGAGGAACTTTGCGCACGTATTTCAAATTAAGTTTTTCCTACAGTTACCATTGAATATGAAAAGTGGGTAATTATGGGTAAAATTGCCTGAAATGCATCAAATGTTTTTCTGTGTAATTTTATTTTTGATAAACGCCTTAATTTATTGTCAAATTAAATAAAAATGTTGTCCTTGGTTATAATATCTACTTAATAAGGTGCGTGTTGTGCTTCGTTGCACCTCTGCTCACTATAGCAGCCACAGCAGTCACTGTTACCAACTTCATTTTGATTTTGCTGCACTGTTGCTCCATATAACCTACTAAGTATTTTGCGTTGCCATGTTGCAAATCTGGAGTGCAGAAAAATTTTTCCCGCACTAGAGCGGAAAAGTGATTCTTTGCGTTCTGTAATCAGTGCAGCAATGGCCACTTTTCAACGTAACTGTAGGAAATAGTTATTTGTGCAACTAGTGCGCAAAGTGACAGTTTGCTGCATCGAAAGAAACGTTTACGCCCGAGCCGTAGGCGAGGGCGGAATGGTTTCTTGAGTGCAGCAAACGAACTTTGCGCACGTATTTCACATTAAATTTTTCCTACAGTTACCATTGAATATGAAAAGTGGGTAATTATGGGTAAAATTGCCTGAATAATGTAGTAGTGTTTGAATGGCGGGGGGCAGCTGTGTGGTGTGTGCTGTGGTGGCACTGTGCTGTCGTTGTCCTCCATTATAATATCTACTTAATAATTAGCGCGTTGTGCTTCGTTGCACCTCTGCTCACTATAGCAGCCACAGCAGTCACTGTTACCAACTTAATTTTGATTTTGCTGCACTGGTGCTCCATATAACCTACTAACTATTTTGCGTTGTCATGCTGCAAATCTGGAGTACGCAAAGTACTCACTTTGCGCACTAGTGCGGAAAAGTGATTCTTTGCAGCCTGCAATCAGTGCACAAATGGTCACTTTTCAGGGTATCTGTAGGAAAAGATAATTTGAGCCGAATTATGAATGGATATGAATAAGCTTGCCATATAGGTTTATCTCTCGCTTCCCTCCATTTCTCCAAATGCAGGATTCATCGTCAAACAAATTTGACGCCAGCAGTCTCTGGTATGGTTTTTGACTTTATAAATTTCTAGAGATCTGTTCCATATGCAGGTTTTTCATGAAGTAGGCTAAAATCTATGTCTAGATCTACACTCATGACAACTCTAGACACTGAACAAATCTACAACACAACCACTCTAAGGGGTCAACTACATATGAATAACTGAAGAAGTGGTAGATGTAGGGGCAGGGCCGGCCGGTTGTTTGCCGTACCGTGTGTTCATCTCCATATGTACAATGCCCTCCTACCTGCCGGATGGCGAACAGCCGGAGAACCGGCAAAACAGCCGTCCAGCGAAGTGGAGAATAGCCGTGAGTGCCTCCGGCTGAAGTGTGTCCTTCTCCATGTCTTCCTGTGTATTATGAACTTCTTACGGCAAAAAAACCGGCCGGAAAAAAACCGTTCGTGTGTCCACGGCCTAAACTTCTCACTCTTCTTCTTCGCCACCGTGTTGTTCACTTCTCTCTCGTTTATATACACCAAGAATCAATAAAATTATTTCCAAGAATTTTCATTGGACATTCTTTTTAAGCAAACAATTTAATTCACATTATTTGAACTAATTATTTAAACATAAAAGAAAAGCTAAACAACAGATATAGAAATAAAAGAAAATCTTTAACATGTAGAACAAATGAAAATAATTATTATTAATCGTGAAAAATTGAAAGTGTTTACTTTATTATAAATTGATAGAGATAAAATTGGAATGATCGATTTATATGAAGAATATTGATGATCTAGGTCTGGAAAATTGAAATGAAAAAAATTTTTATTTCCAAACAGTTTAATTCACATTATTTGAACTAATTATTTAACATAAAAGAAAAGCTAAACAGAAATATCGAAATAGAAGAACAAATGAAAATAATTAATTATCTCAAAATCGTGAAAAATTGTAAGTGTTTACATTATTATAAATTGATAGAGATCAAATTGGAATGATCGATTTATATAGAGAATATTGATGATCTAGGTCTGGAAAATAGCCTTTGAAACGCCGAAAAGTATTCAATCTAATTATTAAAATCTGTTATTAAATCACTAGAAGACTTACAACAATAAATCAACAAACTGACTGAAATTTAAAAAATACTTCATCTATAAGAAGCCGTTTTTCCATTTTTTATTCATCTTCTCTTCTATCGCAACCATAGTCCTCAAAGTATTCTCTCGTGCTGTTAGAGTTTTCAATTGTTTGAGGCCTTCTTCACATCTGAAATTGCAACAAAATTTAATTAAAATTAATAGAATGGATCAAGAAAACCAAAGGCCTAATTTTCAAATATGATGGGGAATATCGATATAAGGCTCGTATTTTATTCGGCAACAAGTAGGTCGCCAAGTGTCTGGCTTTGCCCTTAATGTAATAAGATTATAAAACATCCATTAGGTGTCGTATTTTCCTTTAGACGTTAGGGTTGAACATTAGTGGCGAAAGTAGAGGGTGTTGAACTGATTTAAGTGGACTATGACGTTGTTTTGGAGCTCCTCGTTAGTTTGGAAGCTCTGCTTTTGAAGTCAAGTCTTGAGTTTGGGAAAAAGGTATGAGTTACTAAAGCTGGTTTTACACCAAAGTTAGTAACAAAATTTTAATAACTTAATCCTTATAGATTCTATTAGATTGAACATATCTTATCATACACATGATGAACATATGTGTTTGTCAAGTTCCGTTCAATCTTATAGAATCTATAAGGATTAAGTTATTAACATTTTGTTACTAACTTTGGTGTAAACCCAGCTTAATAGTGGCCAAGTCAGGTTTGTATGGTGGGTGATCACAATTTATTATCCCATTCGATTTGTAGTCCAGTCAAGGAAAGGTTATAGAGGGAAAAGTTTAGAAGACAATTGTTGACCCCGCAGTTCGGTTTAGGGTAGTAAGGAGGTAAACATATCAAAAGTCCCCACCCCTATCCCTTGTGCTAAGGCCACCCCCCTATGGGTGGTTCAAAGGTACAATTTTTTGGTATCTCACATATAACTTGAAAACTATGTATCTTACAGACATGACTGGTATATAAAATTAAAGCTTACACAATTTCCTACCATATTAATCTCAAAACTCTATCTATATATTTTCTAGTTTTCGAGATATCCGCTCTTGAAAAAGTGACATTTTTGAAAAAAAAACACGTTTGCCTCCAATTTTTTCTATTTTTGCTCTTATAACTTTTCAAAAATCGATGGGAAAAATCCATGCTGATTATGAGTTTAAAGAGCATTAGATTCTCTTCAATTTGATGTATAATTTCACACTTTTACGCATTTCCCTACAACTGTTGCAGCAGCTTTAGTGTTGAGTGTGAAATCTCCAGTTTTGAAACAATAGACCAATTGACAAAGGAATTTGGAGGGAATGTTTTGTAAAAATTTTTGACTTTGCAGCTTTGTTGAGACTAGTTAGGAGGGGAACATATCAAAAGTCCTCATCCCTAACTCATGTGCTAAGGGTATGAGGGTGGTTTAAAAGTTGAATTTTTCAGCTTTTTCTCCGCGCTCATATCTTGAGAACAATGCGTTCAACCGACATAACTATCAAAAATGAAGCTTGATGACTTCCTCTACACTTTTTGTTCAGTGGAATTTTGTGATATTCCCAACAGTTTCCGAGATATTTGCTCCTGAAGGTGCGCAATTGTTTAAATAACAGGTTTTAAGCAACTTTTTGCTCTTTCAGAGCTTAAAACTATTCAAAAAAGCATCGTGAAAATTATTGCTTATCGTAGGTTTGTTGAGCATCAAATTCTCTTTGTAATTATGTATTATTCAACTATTCCAAGTTTTCCTTTAATTGTTATATCAACTTTAATATAGGGGGTGAAATTTTAACAAACCTCCAAAAGTCAAAAATTGTGTACAAAACATTCCCTCCAAATTCCTTGGTCAATTGGTTCATTTTTGAAAAACTGTAGATTTTACACTCAGCACTAAAGCTGCTGCAACATTTGTAGGGAAATGCGTAAAAGTGTGAAATTATACATAAAAATGAAGAGAATTTAATGCTCTATAAACTCATAATCAGCATGGTTTTTTCCCATCTTTTTTTGAAAAGTTATAAAAGCAAAAATAGAAAAACAATTGGAGGAAAACGTGTTTCTTCAAAAATGTCACACATTCAAGATCTCAAAAACTAGAAAATATATAGAAAAAGTTGTGGAATAAATATTGTAGGAAATTATATAAGCTTCAATTTTGTATAAAACATTTATATCCGTACGATACATAGTTTTCGAGTTATATGTGAGAAACCAAAAACTGGTACCTTCGAGCCACCCCCACACCTCCTTACTACCCTAAACATAACTGCAGCGTCAAAAATTGTCTTCCAAACCTTTCCCTCTATACCCTGTTTTGAGCATTGATTGCCTGGACTAGCAGTTTGCTGGAGAAGCCGTTTGGTTGCACCAGCACTGAGAGGCAGTGTTGTCATGGATTATGTATCATGTGTCATTCATACAATATGTAATACAATATATAACAAACATTGTAAATCTAATTTATTGGTGGAAAAACAAACTGAAACAATAATAATGATCATTTACCTTTTTTGTCTACCTGCGAACTCTTCGGTTACCTGCAAAGTTTTACCTAGTGCTTCAACTACTTTCTCATCAATCTGTTGTTTCGCTAATTCTGATGTCAAATCTTCGTAAGCTTCTCTAGTCTCGCCAATAATCAGCTGTAATTTTTCTGTAAAGTAATAATTGCCGATAAAGAATGCAAAAAAGGAAACGTTTAGCAAAACATTATACGAACCAATTAGGATGCGTAAAATCAACTAGTTTAATGTAAAACACCAATAAAAATATTACACTGGAATATGGTATGTATAGACTATAAAGAGAATTCTGTATAAGTCACTTTTAAAAAACTTAGTAAAATCCACACCTTCCCTTAAACACTTTTGAAAAAATATTTTTTACAGAACAAAGAAGACTACAGGCATTAAGCCCAAAACAGTCTTCACTACAATTTACAATCGTATTAAGCAAGTTACTGAAAGAAATAAAAAATAGTCATATTTAGCATCTTTAAGGCCCAATTCAGACAGATCGCACGTCGGACAGGAACTTGGCGAGGATTTTTATCCCTTCCACGTCTCTTCAAGTTAAAATGTGTCAAGTTAACATTGCATAAGCATTTGGTTCACTGATGTGGCGTCTCTTCGCCGTCTCTCTTGCCGTACAGGAATGATGGACACGACACTTCCATGCCATTCGTTTCAAGTGAAAACGAATGTAAAAGTTTGTTAAATGCAATAGAACGCATTGAAGTAGGTGTTGGTGTTCACAAAACACTATAATCATAATAGAATTATGCCCGTGGAGGGAGAACTAGGCTAATTTTCGGTGTAGGTTATTTGAAAATTTTTAAGGTTGACGTGAGAAATAGAATAAATGCGTTACTTGAGAGCGTAGTCCAGACTTATTATACGAACATTAAACAGACTTAATGCCGGTTAAATTTTAATCGTGATTAATCCCACGAGAACCAATCAGAGAAGCCGTCTTATCAAAAAGGCATTCTCTGATTGGTTCTCATGAAATTAATCACGGTTAGAATCTAACCGGCTTTTGTGCAAACGGGCCATAGTTTTATAGCAAGTAAAATTTATTATCACACTCACCATTCGATTCATCATTTTCTGGAATATTTATGTTGGTGCAAATAATTCTATCTTTATTTTTCTCCAGTTCTTTAGCAATAGCATCACATTTCAACTTGAAATTTTCAGCAGCGTTTCTAGCTTTGAGGTTCTCTGAAAACAATTTATTATATAAATTTATATCGTATTTCAGACCAAGGATTTACTTCTAAAAGCGAATTCAGAAGACAAAAGGTTTTCTAATTCACTTGAAAACTTGAGCAGAGGGTAGATATTAATCTATAACACTTTCTTCTCCATTCACTTGACTTGCAATTGTATTCAATATTAATATGAAATGAGTGTCGAAATGATACTACAGTAAGTTATCTATAGATTTAAACTAGAATCAACTTCACACTTACCAACGAGATTTTCTATGTTTCTTCCATTAGTATCCAACATTTTCTCAATTTCTTTGTTCATTTGTATTGTTTTGAGTCTATATTTCAATTCATTTTCTCTCTCTTGTTCTTTCTCAATTTCCTTTTGTAGTCTGTATAAATCTTCCTGAAAATAAAAAAGGACTAGTTATAACTGACATATTTTTATAATGAAAACAGACTTAATTTTATTAGCCTGAATTAGCTTAGATTAATATTATAAATTTTTTTTGTCTTTAGTACTAAGTAGCCGGGGATTAATTTATTGTAATCCCAAGACTAAATAGTTGCACTTCAAAGCAGAGGCTTATTCACTCTTTTCTAAATCAGAGCCTTAGAAACTTCAGTCCAATATTAGTTGTACCAAGAACTGCTGCTTCTTGCATAATTTTCATATGTTAGCAGCTAATATCCACTAAAGAGATTGCACAGTAATTCAATAGCTGCTCACTTAATTCTGATAAGAGCCAGGCTACTCAATTCAACTTGAAAAAGAAATATCCTTTTGAATCAGCAATCACAATAAAAGATAGCGATAGCGTTATTGAGAGTGCGAGTGAAGTCAATTCACTTGGTTTGACAGTGGATGACAAATTATCCTGGAACAAGCATGTTGATAAGGTGGCCAATAGAAAGAGCAAAGGTATTTTTATATTAAGATATAGCTTATATTGCAGGACTTGTAAATAGTAATATTGCTAGAAGTGTTTACTTTTCGCTTATTAATACTCATCTGGTGTATTGTATTGAGCTTTAGGGATCTACATCTATAAAAAAAATTCAGAGATTATTTGTAATTCTAATTAACAAAGCCTGTGCTATTCTATATTTTGTAAGCTCCTGTTATTTTATATTTTTTGTATTTTCTGCATTCACATGGAACTCGAGGGGGTTAACTTGGATGTGCAGCGCTGTCACCCGTCAAGAGTAAAGGACAGTTTTCCAGTATTGGTGGTGCGGATGTTCAACAGCCTGCCAGACTCAGTTAGGGCGCAAGCAATGCTGCCAGGCTGTCAATGTGTTAATATTAACGCATTAACAATGTGGCTCATTGGAAGGAGCTTCTATAAGTTAGAGGATTTTTTTTATAAAAAAATTTGCTGGACTGTTATGCTGCCTATAGTTTACGTACTATTTTTTTAAATTATTTGATTCGATCTATCCAGGAAGACCTTGCCTTGATCACGACATTGAATATTTGGATAGAAGCCCTATTTGGATAAGTGTAAGCCAGAAATTGTCTTGAATGGTGAAAAAGGGAGGTGACTTTGAGATAGCTGTATGACAACTGACAGGGCAGTGGAAGCTTACAGGCCAGATATCGTCTTGTTTAACAAGAAGAATAAAGATGCTTTGATCTTGAATCAGAATAAGAATCTTGATTATTATGGAATAATAATTGATTGTTGGAGATTATGTCCGAATACAATACTTTTCTTGAAGCATGGTGGATTGTCAACAGTTCGAGTGACTCAGAGAAAGACAAATCCTTAGTTACATACAGATTTATACAACTTGAACAGAAAATATAACAATTTGAAATTAAAAAGTGAAAAATTAAGAAACAGTCCAACATACATCCAAGTTCTTCTGCATGTGTTCCGTGCATTTTTCCACGAGATATTTCATTAGTTTTGATCTTAAATTGGCATTAGAAACGGCAGCGGCTAAGTCGTCTTCAGTGGGTCTACAGGTATCATCTCTCCTAGAAGCTGGTTTATGCTGAAAAATAATTCATATAATATTTCATCAGATATAAGGGTTATTATCAAATAATCTGTTGCGATAAAATATTCACCGCTTAAATATTACATATAGCATAATATTATAATAAAATACTGTAACAATAATTAATTCGAATAAAACCTTTTATGTTTAGCGTGACCAATTTTGATTGATTGATTGGTATTTAATAAAAGCTATATAAATAGAACTGAGGACTTCTGCTGCTGCAAATATTGACCAAAGATCTAAATAACAGTGCTGCTGCAAATATTGACCGAAGATCTAAATAACAGTGCTGCTGCAAATATTGACCGAAGATCTAAATAACAGTGCTGCTGCAAATAATGACCAAAGATCTAAATAACAGTGCTGCTGCAAATATTGACCGAAGATCTAAATAACAGTGCTGCTGCAATATTGACCGAAGAACTAAATAGCAGTGCTGCTGCAATATTGACCGAAGATCTAATAACAGTGCTGCTGCAAATATTGACCGAAGATCTAAATAACAGTGCTGCTGCAATAATGACCGAAGATCTAATAACATGCTGCTGCAAATATTGACCGAAGATCTAAATAACAGTGCTGCTGCAAATATTGACCGAAGATCTAAATAGCAGTGCTGCTGCAAATATTGACCGAAGATCTAATAGCAGTGCTGCTGCAAATATTGACCGAAGAACTAAATAGCAGTGCTGCTGCAAATATTGACCAAAGACCTAAATAGAAGAAGGAATTTTCGAGTGAAACTGTCCAAAAAACTGTGCCCACACTGGGAATCGAACCCGGTACCTCTCAGTTGCTAGCCGAGCAGCTTTCCCTTCTTCTAACAGACACAATATTAAATATAATATAAAGCATCAATATTAATTCTTCCATAATATAAGTATTAGTTCTAGATCTAGAATGTGTAATTATGAAAACAGTGAAGGTACGTACCTTGGATTCGGCAATGGTTGGGAGACAATCCAAGGATTTTGTTCGGGCTAAAGAGCTTTTAGTGTCTCGGGTTGCTTCTGACACACCTGCAGCCCCTGTAGCAATGTTGTTCGATGAAACACCTGCAAATTTCAACAACATTATCAGTATGGTAAGGTAAATGCTGCAGCTCCGGAGTTGAATTTACGTAAACGTTAAACATTATTGTAGTTGAACATTATGCAGAAGTTCTTAGTGATTTGAGAATTTCAAGAATTCGGATCAAATTATTCAATAATAATGTTGAGAGGTAGGATACCGTACGATAAAGATAGGATATGTAATATTTTTGTGAAATACCCACGAAGAAAAAAATATGATCTACAGTCAAAAGAAATTACAAAAGATTTAATTCGTGAAAATAAAAATAGCACCTATCATCATTTAAAAAGAGTATTCTTAATGAATGAATTGATACAAAAAGCTTATCCAATGCCCTATCTAATATTATTCGAATTAGCGGTGGTGTTATTAAGTTTCTTTAATCATTACTAGATAGATACCACTGTCTTTTCAAGGTGCATGACAGTCGAGAGTAGAATTTTATTTCAATGGAAAATATCTTTCATTATGAGCATTACAATAGGCATATAAACACATCAACTTGAGAAAATAATTATTTCGAATAATATGATTTTGTTGAGAAAAAGCAGGTCCTTTGTACCGATAAAAGCTTTATCAATTATTATTATAACATTATAATTAGCTTTATCTATTTTTATCAATTTTTTCATCTAGATTACTCACTTAAATCCAGAGGGGAAATCATTGATAGATCACATTGTAGAGTTTCGTTCGTTTCCCGTTCTGGAGTGGAAGTTTTCTTCGCTTTCATCCTAAAACAATAGGAACTATAAATGGAAAAAATTGAATATTCCCACTTCAAATTCAATAGAATGAAAAGATATGGTGCTGTAAACTGAGGGGGTGTTTCTTCTCTTCTATAATATTTACTAAAATGATATTGCTATCAAATCTCTCTTTGAATCCTTCATTGGTTGGGAGCTTTTAGTGGATTCGTTCCTTCAAATGCACAGATTATCATCATTATTTGTTTGCCACCTATTTTAGTAACTAGCAACTACGAGCCAAGAACTTCAATAAAAAATATTTTTAAAATTTAACCTCAGGTTTATTGAATTAAAAAACGAATCAATAGAAATCATGTCACATGTCAAATTTTCGAACAAGTTACTCAGTAACCGATAAAAAAAGGTATATTCAATTTCAATCTATACATTCTGGGAACCTGCTAACTTGCTGCATTTAAATTTGGTCCTCGGTCATTCTATGAAACTAAATTTTGAGCTTAATAAGAAAAACAAAAAAGTTGGGCACTCACCATTTTGACAATATTCAAAGTTGGACTGTTGAGAAACACTCATATACACTCATATACTTGAACTCACTATAGGCCTACTTGAGCTCACACGCACAGATAATATCCTCATTCTACTCAGCTACTAACTCTATAAAATTTGATTTCCTATTTAACTAGATAAAAATATCACTGATAACTGAAACTTGTCAACTGGTCCCTCTGCTC
>NW_024090941.1:0-22375 GCF_014356525.2 Nilaparvata lugens | reverse complement strand
AGTGGGTTTTTATTTATTATTTAGGGCCGTTCTCCGAGCTTGGGATTTAGCTAAGTTCTAGACTTAACTGGCTTTAAACTCTGGAGTCAGAAAATTGGCTTTCCGAGTCAGAGCGTTAATGTATGTAGTCGAGGACTCTAATAGGCTTGGAGTTTAGAGATCACGTTAGACCCTGAGGTTTATAATTTCGCTTTCTGAGTAAAGGGCTTATGGCCTCTTTCCGAGTCAAGGATTTATCAAAAATCGTTAAGTCCAGAACTTGAAACAGCGTGATTTTAAACCGTCGACTGAGGTAGGTTTTAGAATTAAGTTCTGAACTTAATAAACTGAGCAAACACATCTCAGTTATTGTCTTGTAGTAGATGAATAGCCAAATAAATGTCTTGGAATAAGTAAATTATTTGGATAAGTACATCTAAATTCATAATTTATAGTTTGAAAATCTATTTAAAATAAAATACTATCATAATTATGCGTAAAAACTAACCTTATTTTACGACTGTGACATGACCTAAAATTTTCAAGTACGATGAAATAAATGTCATATTCAACATATTAATAATAATACAACAATAATAAGTTATCTTTCCAGTTTTTTTTTTCAAAACAAATACGTTTCCCAACTCAATAGCCAACTTTTTATTCCAAAATCACTGGTTAGGATCAATGATCAATAATAGCATAACGTAAAATGAAATGTTTATCCATTCATGTTTCAAAAGGCTATGCTTTGAATAGGCCTACAAATAAATCGAGACGTATTTTCACAAAATAGTTGGAGAGCATGCTCATTTGAATAAGCCCGCTTCAATCAGCTGTCTCCCATTGCCAAAATAACAACAATATAGTATCGTGAATTTCCCTCATGTTTACTGCGTTAAAGTCCTGGACTCAAATAATTCAAGAACTTATTAGACCCCGGAGTTTAGAAGATAAACCCGTGACTCAGAAAGTCGATTTAGACCCGAGTGCTTATTTTAGTCCTGGACTCTGTGAGTCCAGAACTTATAGATCCCGAGCTCGGAAACCGGCTCTTGAAGCCTAAGAGAATTGGCAGATGTTTGTAAGCTTTGTGTGAACAATACTTCAGCTTTCGCATTCCCAGCAATCAAACTGTCAGTGCCATCAATTTTTCCTCTTGTTTGTGAATATCAGCACATAGCAAATGCTTTCTTGATTTCGACCTCAAATTTATTGAATGATTAAAATGACAGGAAAATTTAAAATTTTCTTTTACTCTTTTTTCTGCAGTCATAAACTAGCAACAAAATCTCTTAGATCATGAGCTCAAAACCACATGAATACCAAACAAATGTTCTACTGAAATTGTAAAGAACGGGTAGATTACTTCCTAGTTCCACCACTGATGAATGAACTCTTTTCTGATAAAGTATTTTAATAGGGCTACGTGAATTATCAAATTAATATAAAAATATTCACATAGCACCCTTTTTCCATTTTTTTTATAAACACCACTAGTTTCAGCTACTAAACCTTTCTTCAAAAATAAACACTTGAAAGTCCAAGGAAAAATGTCCTTTTTTGAAAAAAGAGAGACTTTGAAAATTGATTGGAAGCTGAATACTAGAAGTGTTTATATAAAAAAGTAAAAAAGGGTACTACGTAATTATTTTTATATTAATTATAATTCTTTTCTATGAGAAACTTTTTGATATTGCTGTCTCACTAACCGAATTTTATTTGTTATTAATTAATGAAATTTGAATTGTAATTTTTTGTTCAGCCGCAGACGAAGGCAGAAGCAGCACAGATGACGAGGCAGCTCTGCGCCTGCGCGAGAACGCAGCCGCCAACAACCTGGGCTTGGACACGCCGTCTGCAGGCGGATGCAGCGCCACCATTCAGCTGCATGCAGCCGCAGCCAGCTCACCAGCCGACGCATTCCTGCCCAACATATCTGCGTCCGCCGCTCACAACAGAGCCAACAAGAACGCCATTGAAATGAATGTGTTCAATGAGAAGGGCACCACTGAGCCCATCACTGAGAAGGTCACTCATTCATTTATTCATTCAATTATACTATGCAACAGAAAAGATAGCATAACTAAAGATAGTTTATGCTAACTTTTCTCTATGATGATACACGATTATTTATTTGTTAATACAATTACACATCATATTAATATGACCAGGAAAGAACAACAGGCATTGCCCAAAACTCTTATGTTCCAAAATTTTGATATATAATAACATGTCCATGAAAATAGGTTATGTTCTTGCTGTGGAAAGTTGAAGTTCATATTAATTTCTGTCTAAAAATATATATGACCTGAAAATACTCTACCTTTTGACGTACAGCTGAATTTCAACCATAAGGGGGTGACTTAGGGGTTGTAACTCGAATATTTTAAATGTAAACACCCATTGTGTAGTACATAATTCCAAAGGCCTTTTTAAAACAAGAAAGATGGCATCGATAAAAATGTTCTATGATACTTGTATCCAAAATGGCGACTGATTGAAGTTTAAGTTTTCAAGGAAATGAGTGGTTGTAACTCAAACATTTTAAATGTTAACACCCATTGTGTGATACATAATTTACATACATAAAGGCCTATCTAAAACAAGAAAGGTGACATCAATAAAAATGTTCTATGATACTTTTATCCAAAATCGCGGCTGATTGAAGTTTTCGTTTTTAAAGAAATAATTGATAAAGTTCAATCAGCCGCCATTTTGGATAAAAGTATCATGGACCATTTTTATTGATGTCATCTTTCTCATTTTGAAAAGACCTCATTTCCTTAAAAACTAAAACTTCAATCATTCGCCATTTTGGATACAGGAATCATAGAACATTTTTATCGATGCCATCTTTCTTGTTTTAAAAAGGCCTTTAAAATGATGTACTTCACAATGGGTATTTACATTTAAAATATTCGAGTTACAATCCCTAAGTCACCTCCTTATGAGGGGTTGAAATTCTGTTGTACGTCAAAAGGTGGAGTATTTTACCAATAACTTATCCTGATAGTTACAGTATTGTATCTACAACAGTCTCCAACTTATTGAAGGGTTTCCATAAATATGACTCACTCTGTATGCTGACTTATACACTAATTTACATTAAATGACTGTATTGACGAATTTTACAAAGTATTAAAAATTAATTGATGAGATTGAAGATTGAATGCAATTTGAATAATGATAATATAATATTGTGATGTAACTTCATAAATCGGCGGTTTCCAACAAATAATAGTTGATTCTCTGTAAAGGATGAAAAATATAAAATAATATCCTTCCCTCAACACACGACCGGGAAGGGAGAATAGTTATAACAACTGATACAAGATCTTTTAAAATGAATAATGCACGATCAATGGATGGGAGAATAGTTGAAGCATCTTCAAACTGGCCATTTAATGATAATTCAGTAATTAAAACAAGACTGATCAGTCAAAGTCAAATATCATTTAATCATATAGATTTATCACTCATCTATCAATCTATAAATCTTGTCATAAATTTGCAGTGAAACGACAAGCTATTAACCGAAAACTGCTACCCCCCGAATTTCTACAAATGAGTATTCTAGTCTAATTCCAAAATGAAGTTATCGTCTAATTCCATTATTGAGTTGAGAAAATGTTATTATAATTTGTGGTGGGTTGAAAGGAAGAGTGAATTTGAATAACATCATCAATCTGAGATTCAAGACACTGAGCTTCATCCCCAGCAGCGTACCTTGATATTCTTTTTTCTCAAAACTGTTTGTTAAAATTAAATGTTGCGCAGTTAAAAATATTATGAATAAAATTTAAACGGTCCAGTAAATTGAGATTTTTTGAAAATCATGACATGTAGAATAGAAACTACAACATACAAATTAGGCAATTTAAGTAAATATAACTGAATATAAATATATTTTTTAAATCAGTTAAATTATTTCTATCCATTACAACAGAGACCTTTTTTCGTTCTATAATTTTAATATATTAACCGAAAGGAAGATAATCATCGTTTCTGCAAATATTCTTATATATACTTTCAATTATTATGAACATAAAGATAAAAATAAAATAACTTTTTCAAAATATATTTTTTATTATTAATAACATGTTTCATCAATTAAGATACATCATTTTGAGAAAATGATTCACTTGAAAATGGGTTTAAACATGAAGCATGTTGTGACCAATAAAAATATGAGTATACCTGAACTAGGAAGTGAACATTGTTTATAATGAGTTTTTCTTGCTCCAAGTTCAACCAGATGCTATTTCTTGAACGAACGAAAGGATCTTCCACAAAGTAGCGTAGGCTATATAAATGACCGAAAACACTAAGAAGTTACAAGGAAAGATATAGAAGTATCAAATGAACACATTCGTTGGAGAAACATATGCAAGGCAATAAATTACAAAATGAAGGTAGAACTGCTCACTCACGAACACTGAGCAGTTGTGCAGAATGCACGGAGAAAAATATTGTCAGTTTCAAACGTAGGTGGTATGCATTAGTTTCCCAGTCCATACATTGGCTGATTGGATAAACTTTAATTTGTAATAATAGATTATGGTTTGCAGGTGGGTGTGGTCAAGTACATAGCAACGGAACTGAACTGCGAAGCTGGGAATCCGAGCCAATCCAGAAATTGTTCGAATTTGAGTGAGAAATCAAGTGACTCGGGAGTTAGTTCCAGCTCGTTGTCGTCGACAAATCACAACATAATTCGCCAGAAACACCAAGAAGAGCCGCCAACAAACCAGTGCTCATCGAAAGTCCAACCAGATGCTATTTCTTGAACGACCGAAAGGATTGATGGATCTTCCACAAAGGCATATCACGTAGGGTATTTGTTACATGCTACCGTAAACTAGGTTAAACGTTTCAAATTTAGAATTACAGGTATGCTGATCATCAACTTTCAAATAATTTTATATTCGATTTTAGAAAAATATACTTTTAATTCTATTACAAGTCCGGTTTTTTATTGTAGCCCGGTTGGTAATCTCTTGGCAGTGAAACATTTTGTTCCTTTACCAACAAGCTTGCCAGTTGCCACCAACATAATATATTATTCCCAGCCATCCAAAGATGTGTAATATAAAGTTATGCATTTGTGCCAACTTACTAGTGATAGATAATCTCTATGCGGAATTGAGAATAATTTTAGGACATTGTAATAACTATTTATTTTTAAAAATGTTGAAGTTGTTGATTAATTTTTAGTTTGTCATGTGATAAATAGTATAGTACCAAAATCATTTAGTTGATAATTTTTTATTTCCTATCTCTCTTCGTCCTTTCATATTCTTTAGCTTGTGATCATTTTACTGTAAGAAATTATTCTTTTCCTTTCTTCGAAAAACTCATGTCAATCATAAACTATCCTCAGAATTCTCATCGTTAGCATCATCATCATCATCATCATTAACACTCATCAGGAATTTCATCAACCACACTCTCATAGCTATAATCTTTTTTTATATAAATATCAGTATCATCGTTGTCATAATCATTACTGGCAGCTTTACAGCTGTATTTATTTTCAACACTTCCTCCTTCTTCTATCTTAATACTTTTGTCCGTATTGATTAATTTAATATTTGTACTTTCGGCATTATCAACGTTTCTCAAGCTGTTATCAATTTTAAAATAATAGTTTCTATGATTTTTTGGTTGTTGCTTAAGTGTTTGAACACTTCATCATCCTCTCATACCATGAGACGTATTGTTCATCTCTGATTATAATTGGGATCGATTTCAGCTTGGTTGATCACTTTATTTAGCACCGAGCAGGTGGGATTTATCCCCTTTAATTCCTGTGACATCTGAAATTTACATGCAAATTTTAATAGGACGGTTCCATGTACGAGTATATTATCAGCTTTAATTTTTTAACCCTGTATTTTCCATTTATCAATTGCAGTAAAATCGCACAATGAGTTTCTGTTTTTGCTATGATTAATCGCAACAACATTCAAGTTATTAATTTTTGTACATCCAATTTTTTAAGTTACTAGTTCACACCCAACTTTATAATTAGCTCCCTGTATTATATCCTGTTTAGCTTCATGATCTAATATATCACTCACCTGATACTTAGTGGTTTGGTGGTAGTAATACAATATTACTTCCCGTTACATCATTGTGCTGATAAGGTGTTTTACATCTTCATCAGAAGCTGGGAATATTACTGTAGTATATTTATACCTTTATGTTTAACTTCAAAATAGCAATTTCAAAATCTTTTATCTTTATGGATCTGTCTCTTAAGCAGGTGATTTCTTGAAGTTTTTTTTTTAAAACTGAGTTTTTTATATTGTGAGTGAAAAACAATATTTTTAATGAGGAAGCAATTATTATTTTAATTTTTTATTAATAGAAAAATGCTTGATTTAATTCAATCATTTGAGACGTTTTGCAGCATTTGTAAATCGATTGAACTCAAAAAGTGTTATATACGAGCATTTACTTTTGCTGCATCTCAAAAAAAAACTTTCGGCATTAATGTTATCTGAGCGAATTATTCTTTACTTTAACATTAGTTGACTTTGTCATTTGAATTACCCATTGCATTCCAACTTCTAAATATCAAGCAAAGTTCATGTCACATATTTCATTAAGAGTACCAGTGCTTTAGAAAGTTGAAGACGCTCTCTTTAAAATGTAAATCATTGTCTGAATTTCTTAGGGATGATGATGCATGTAAACTCGTAAAATTCATCTCATATTTTTTATTTTTATTTTATCAACAAAGAATCAGATCAAGTCTTATGAGCAATAAATATTTGAATTGAAAAAATGTTAAAATGTATCAATAAGTATAGTCACATTGCTACAATACTTACAACAATAATAGTACCTGTTCCTTTAAACACTGCATTGTCAAGGTGTAGAGTAATTCTTAAAGTATTATACTGTTATTTCAGTCACTAGATCTTGTCGAATTTAACGTTCTTTTAACTTGATAGGCCTGCTATAATCAAAGTTATACAAACATATTAAATTTGCTATGTGTCATGAATAGAAATTTGTCAGTTACAAATGCCATAGCAATTTTGTTATTGTTAAGAACTTTTTCATTACCTTTGAAATATTAGCATCTGAAGGTATTTCTATGTATTAGCTATTATATTTTTAGTTCTATGACTTATCAAGTATCAGCAGGAGACATCTTGAAACATAACGTTGATCATCTATTTCTAAAGAAAATGTAATCTATTTCTATTATTCATTCTGTTTGGATCTATGTTATGTATTTTGTTCTTTGCCTACTTCAAGATGGATTAGCTTTCATCACTCTATAAACACTACACTGAAGGTAGTCTTTTAATTATTCATTTTGAAGTTTCTTATTTATTCCCTCTGGAGAGTTACTTTAATTCATTAAATTTCAAATGATTAAGTAATATCATTGTCATGATTCCTCAATTTCTTTTTTTAGTAAGTTTCAATTCTCCTACTGAAATATATGAAATTAATTCCATCAGTTTTAATAAAAAGTTTCAGCTTTAATTTATAGATAAGTTTTTTAATAAACAATCACGATTGTTTATTAAAAATTATAGTATATTGTCTATTATCTTTTTTTTATTTAACTGTTTAAGAATTAACTTATGTAGTTACTGTCAGCTACCTCAGCCAGCTAGCCTTAACTACAGCCTACCTCATTTCTATTCTAGGACTAGAGGCCTAACTATATATCAGTCATTTCAAACATTGCAATATGTTGCTAATCTTGAACATGATTGATTTCTCAAACTATTATTGAATAATACTCTACATTAAACTGTACTAAAAATAATTTATGTTGTAGCCTATATAATAAATTATATTCATTCACTGCCGTTCGATATTAGCGAAAGTACTATATTTCGAATACTTTATAAATCGAAACATCAGTTCATGTATGAAGTTGATCTGCTCTATTTAATTATAACTACCAATCATCATTGAATCCAAAACTGAGAATAAATTTATGCACCTAATCAGTAATTTCATCTCTCATTAATATACTGATTTCAGCACTACTCATTATACTGTGTATATAATCAATCTTCTTCTTGCAAATAAGTCTCACATTCTACAGCTAACCTCAAATTGGCCCATCTAGTGACGAAAAAATTGAAATTTTCACCTTTTGTCTGTAATTCGTAAAATACATTATTTCATAAAATTTTTAGTTTTTTAGACATCTCTGTGATATTTGGTGAGAACTTGAAACTTTTATAAGCAATGACTTCTTTGTCCATTGGTTCAATTCTCATTCTACCTAAAATTCGTTTTATAACTATAACCCATTCATCTTCTCATAACCAATTTTACTTATCACCAGTAAAACTTCTCCCAATGACTCAGATTTCATCAGATTTACATAAAAAACACTATTTTGAAATGATGAGTGTCTGCTTATAACAGTAAAAAATAATATGATTTCCAATAGCATAATTGTCTTTGTATAAAAAAGTATGTAAATAAAAAGAATACCCTAACCCAAAATTATATGATGAACTACACAAAACCTTACAAAGAATGGAACTTCTGATATTATTGCTTTAATATGATGTTTTGCCAAATAATAAATAGAATAATTATTAATTACTAAATAAGATTGAAAAAGTAATGGTTCATGCACATAATTTGTTGGAAATATTCAATGAACTTTAGGGGCAGCATGATTTATTGATGGGCAATGATTATGTTGAAGACTGAGAACAAAAAAAAATTTCATGATTATTATTGAAATGTTACAACATGTATGGTGATCAAACAATCAAGTGTAAATATATGTGCACCTTTCTTGAAACAAAAATGTTGTTCTAGAGCAATTTTCATACTTTACACCTGTATTAGATCAATAATCGATTCTTTACTATTATATTTTGAAGCCATTCTAATATGTTATATTACTTACGAGTTTATATATTATTCTGTTCAAACAGCAATTGCAAGCATTGAATAATTGAATTATTAATTACGATTTACATACCCAATTGATTCTTCAATAGACAATATTTTTCTAAAATTTCTGATGAGTCTTTAATTGATATCTAAGTTTTATTCAACTCTGGTTGGAAAAAGCGAATTTGTTTGCCTTCACTTTCTTTTTTGAACAGTTTGTTTTTTCTTTATTTTTAATATAGTTTTGCATAGTTAAATTTATGTGATTGGGAAAAATATCAACAACCTTCTTTGAATAGTGTAAATTTGATAATCATCATTTAATAAATTTGATAAGCATTATGTAGATTACTATTCGTGTACAAAGAATAACCCCGAAAAGTTGTTGATGTTTATTTTGCATTGAATAACTTGAATGTTGTAGTGATATTTTAGTCTTAATAATTATTTATTGAATTTGTGAAAAATAACTACTCATGTAATTTATTGAATTATACTTAAAAGTAAAATTATATAATATAGTATAATAATTATATAATTATGTGTGTAGAAAGTTTGTAAATGAAAAATGTTTTATAATGAAAATAGTTGTAAATAGTGAGAAGTTTATAAAAAATATGTTATATCTTTATATAAATATACACATAAAAATTACTTTTGTTATTACTTATTTGTACATACTAGATGATCCTCAATAAGGTTACATGGCAAATGCGCACAACTGGAACTTTGTGACATGCTCACAAATTTTATTAAAGGGTATAAAAAAGGGTCTTGTCTACCTGTACTACCATTCAAGTAGCAGGACGAACCGGAAGTAAAGTCATAATTGACCGAGCGAAGTGAGGTCTAAAGCTGCGCGTGCACTAGGTCAGTGGGGCGGCGCGGCGCGGCGCGCAGGATAGCGGAAAATGGAAGGTCCATGTACTAAGTTGGTGGGGCGGCGCGACGCGGCGTGGCGCCGTTTTGGACTAGTTAGTCGTGACGTAGACTTGTCAATTGCGATTTGAATTAAGACATAGTTGTTGAAGTTAGAGTTCTAATTTGAAAATGAAAATTACTCTTCAAATATTAACATACTCTGTCGTTTCAACATCTCAAATAATTATGTTTATATGAATCCAAATTCTTGATACATTATTTAGACACAGAGTTTCAAAAGAAAATAAATGGCAGAAACCGCATAACCGCAAAACTTGATATAATTATCTAAAAAAAAGCACTATAATGGATTATAATTCGCTCAAGAACTGTTGTATTGTAATCTTTAATACTCGCAACTTTCAATAATACAGAGTTGATGGAAATTCTGAAAAAAGCTGAATACTTCTCTTACAAGAATAATTCAACAGTAGGTTTTATTGGGGATCCTATTTGAAATGAAAAATTACTCTTCAAATATTAACTTACTCAACATCTTAAATATAGTTATATGAATCCAAATTCGTTATAAATTTTTCCGATACAGGGTTTCAAAAGAAAATAAATGACAGAAACCGCACATTGCCATATGGCAATCAAGCCATTTAGCCATATCATTTTGTAGATGTCAAAGTTGTGAATATTATGTTGCATATTATTAACCAGCTGAAATCATGTGTCAGAGCGTGTGATAGCTCTTAAATTGCCTCAGCTGAGAAAAGGATGAAGGAGTGTGTCAATTTTGTTGTCCAACGAGCTTGTCCTGTTCGAAGAATACGTGCTCAAAATTTGAAGCTGATTGATCAATCCTTTCTGAAGTAATTGTAGAACAGACGGACAACGACTTTTGCATTCAGTAAGTCAAAAGTGAGAACTCGATAACGCTCGTTCAATAACCAGTAACTTTTTTATTTATTCATTTATTCAAAATACACAAAAATACAATGATAAAAGCAATATACAACAACTATGGTTATATAGTTACTGTAGCCTGGTCATGTTCGAAAGAAGCAGAGCACGGAAACAGCTGAGCCCTCACGAAGTTACCCGAGGGCGGAATTTTCCCGACCTGACCTCCGTGCACTAGGAGTGCGGCGCGACGCCGTTCCGACCCCGAAAAGTCCAGAAACTTTTTAAGCTGCGCGCCGCGTCGCGTCGCGCTCCTATAGTGCACGGAGGTACACTTGATCACATGTATTTAGTGTTTCAGTGTTTATCGAGAAGCCAAGGAGAGTGGTCGTTCTTTTCGTAGCTCCGTTATCTGTTAGTAGATAAAGTGGAAGTTACTTTCTTACTTTCGTTCCTATTTCAATGCTGTTTGTTCGCGTAAACATGCATAAATACTGATTTTCTTCTTCTTGTGTGTTGGACCCACTTTATTATTTACGTGAGTAGATTGATAACAATTAAATTATTTTTTGTTCTTTTAGTGTGCGTGCTCCCTTATATTAACTGTTAATATGGCTGACTGCTGTAAATGTAATTCAAGTTTTGCTAATGCTGGAGAAAGCATCAAGTGTAATAAATGTGCGGGTCTGTTTCACGCGAGTTGTACAAGACTTGGAACAATTGATAAGTTTAAAAAGATGAATTCTCAAGCAAGGTCAGCTTGGAAGTGTGATGAGTGTATTTACGGTCCTGATAATACTAGTATAGACGCCAAGTTGAATAAAATATTGGACTCTATTACCGAACTGCGTACTGAGCTTATCAATTTGTTTGAGCCTAAGATTGTTGAACAAAAAACTGATGTCGATTCTTTGAAAAAGTCCAGTGAAGAAACCAAATCAAAATTTGAAAAACTCTCTGCGGATCACGATGAGAAGTATATCAAGTTGGAAACGGCCATTGCAGAGCTTGAAAAAAGGAATTCCCAGCTACGAGAGGAGGTTAATTTTCTACAGCAGAGGTCGAGGATTGAAAACTTAGAAATTGGGGGTTTACCACGAACTGAAAAGGAAAACATTTATGAAATATTGGGGGCTGTTGCTAAGTTGATCGTGGTCTCATTTGAACAGGAGGACATTGCTATAGCTCATAGAGTGCCAAACGCTAGGGGTGGTAGTAATATCATCGTTAAATTTGTTGCAAGAAGAGTAAAGTTTTCATGGCTTGAAGCGGCGAAAAAGAAAAAGATATTAATGCAATCGATCTTGGTTTGGGGCTCCCTGGATCTTCTGTATATATCAACGATCATCTGTCTCCTTACAACAAACAGCTTCTTGGAAAGGCTAAGGAGTTGAAGAAAAGGGGAAAACTGGAATTTGTTTGGGTCAAGAGTGGAAAAATTTTCGTTAGGAAGGTTGCTGCGTCCCCAGCCAAGCAAATAGTGCGAGAGGCCTCTTTGGAAAAGCTTAGTCAAGGATAAAGTTGTTTGAGTGTACTGAAAATGATGATCTTAAACTGTGAGTAAGAACATTTCTGAATGTTATTTATTTTTCCTTCCATTAAGACTATGATACTCTTTTCATATGTGATTTTGCGGAGAGATCTTAGATCTTTGTTGGTTCATTTATTTGTAAATCGGTAGTTTGAACTATAGTTGCTTTGAGTCCTCGAGGGGGAGGTGTTTCTGTTATCATTATTTTTTCATTGAAATGTTAAGGAATCTTTTTTTATTGGTTTTCGTATATTTGTTTCTTCAACTCTAATTCAGGTTGTTGCTGTTCTAAGTATTTTATTCATAAACAAGAGTTTTATTTTAGGTATTATTGATTTTGAATATATATATTATAATTATGCTTATCACCTCTCGATCCCTTTCTAAATGATAAAATGTATACATTGCATTTTTTGGTCATTCTCTCATTCCGGTCGTATATTGACAAAAATACTTTTCAACTGAGTCTTATTAATAAATTAATAATAAATTAAACATAACACCTTAGTCTGTGTGCTGATTACAAGTGAAAGAAAACTTTAACACCAATTCAGTGGTGAATCTTATTATATCATAAATAGACAAGTAGGTCTTATAAATGAATTTATTATAATTGAATAGGCAAATGGATTACGATATCACTAGATAGATGGTGTAACTTATAATTTTCAATTTTATTATTATTGTTCTCAACTTTATCAAAGCAGTATCGTGTTTTTTATGTTATGTTTCTCCATGCAATTAGTCATTTTAGGTCCTTCCTAGTAGTTTTGTTCAGTACTACATATAGTGCATTATTTTTTAATTTGAATTTATATTCTTAATCTGTAATTAATTATAGTGAGTTGAATTACTATGATAATCTATGAATGATTTGTTAATATATCTAAATTTATTGTGGGTTCCTACACGCTAGTTGAGGAGAATCAATTTCTCTATTTTTCTATTTCTTGGTATCTTTTTTATCTTTCATTTTCGTTTTCTTCCCATATATGCTCTTTTCTATCGCTTTTTTTAATTGTGTGTATGCGAGTGTGAATGAAGTTCCAATGAAGCCATGTGAAATCTATACTGATTTTCAATTCCTGATGTGCCACCTAGTCATTAATATAAAATTTTGTATATTATATCCTATCAATTATGATGGAGGATGAAAATATTTGTGTTCTATTGAGCTCTGTTGATGAAGTTAATGATTCACATATTTCATCAAGTCATAATTTTACGATCCTTCATCAAAACATTCAAGGGATTAGCAGCAATTTTGATAAGTTTGTTACATATTATATTAACTTCTGGAAAGTGAGGCCAGCGATAATAGCACTGACTGAGGTGTGGTTGGATACAGATGAGCAGGTGTCCCAGTATTTTATTGATGGCTATGAATCATGTTCAAGTGTTTCTTCTTTCACGAGAGCCACTGGCTTGGTTGTTTATTATTCCACTGAATTAGTTGGTTTCAACTGCAGTGAGACGGAATGTAGGGTGGAGGGTGCGGATATTCTTTATCTTCATTGCACCTTATCAAACTACAAATTCAGTCTCATTGTGCTTTATCGATGGCATGGCTTTGAATGCGATAGATTTCTTACTAGTCTTGATTCTATTTTAAACGTTCCTTCTGCCTGTGACACTGTTATAATAGGTGACGTCAATATCAACATTTTGGGGTCTGGTGATAACAAAGTTGATGATTATTTAGAAATACTTAGCTATTACGGCTTCGAATCAATACCAGAGTGACTGAGACCACATCATCCTGCATTGATCACGTATTTATTAGATCTCGAAATTTTTCTCATTTTGTAAAATGCGCAGTTATTGAGGATTTAATTGGTGATCATAGAGCTGTTTCATTGACAATTCGAGCTAACTTAGAGAATAACTTAAGGAACTCTTGTCAAGATAAATATAAAATAGATTTTGATAAACTGAATAATTTCCTGCTGTCCCATGATTGGGGTGATGTTTCATTCAGTAATGATGTGAACTATAAATTTGATAAATTTCTTGAAGTCTTTGAAAATTACATTGAGTGTTCAAAAGTGAGAGTCGAATCTCAAATAAATTCAACAAATTTAAAGAAGCTTAAACCATGGATAACTGATGGTCTATGTGCAGCAATCCACTCGTGTGATAAATTATTTAAAAAAATGAAAGCAAACCCAGAAAACCTAAGGATAAAAAATAATTTAAAAACCTATTCTAGAAAAATTAAAGTAACAGTTCTACTGTAAAGTGGAAAGCATTTATGACAGTTTGCCCTCGAATGACATAAAAATGGATATTGGGGATATGAATGCTAAAGTGGGTAGAGAAGATCACTGGAGAGATATTATTGGCTCAAATAGTCTTCATAAAGTCAGTAACGACAATGGGAGAAGAGTTATTGAATTTTCAGCATCCAGAAACATGATTGTCGCATCAGGACAAATATACATAAGCAAACATGGATGTCTCCAGATGGCAGAACCTTCAATCAGATTGACCATGTCATCATCAGTAAAAGGGGAATGTCCAGTGTCATGAATGTGCGTAGTTACAGAGGGGCAAATTGTGACTCGGACCATCATCTAGTAGGTGTGAAGTTTCGATGCCATATTGCAGTTAATAAAGAGAGATATCAAGAGCGACCAAAGTTTGATATAAACAAACGCATGTGGCTGAGAAGAGAGAAGAATATGAAGAAGCACTGAATAGAAAAATGGAAGAGATGGATGGGTCTATTGAAGATATGATGATAGAAGAGCAATTACAAATCCTGACCGAAGCGGTAACTACCTCAGCAGAAGCAGTACTTGGCCTGGAAAGGAGAAAAATAAGAGAAGTTTGGTTTGATGAGGACTGCAGAAAAGCAATTGAAGAAAAAAATAGGAATAGGAATAATTATCTGCAAAGGCCCACTAGAGCAAAGAGGGAACTGTACGAAACGTCAAGAAAGGTATCTAACAAGACAATTAGAAGAAAAAAGAGAGAGTACCAAAATAAAATTGTAAAAAGAATTGAAAAGAATTTCTTGGACAATGAGACACATCACGCATATAAAGAAGTCAATGTTTTTAAAAAAGGATATCAACCCCATACAGTGTTGTGCAGAAACAAGGAAGGAGAAGTGATTGGAGATAGGGAAGCGATCAAAGAGATATGGAGAACCCATTTCAGTGAATTGCTGAATCAGGCTGCTCCCCGAATAGTGCAAAATGGAGATCCTGGGTTGGAACAGGATCAGGAAAATTTGGACGGTGCTGAACCTCCAACTCTGGAGGAAATTATTGAGGCCACTAAGCTGCTAAGAAACAATAAAGCTCCCGGAACAGATGGAATTTCAGGTGAACTAAGGAAGTATGGAGGTATGCAAATATACAGACGGCTTCATAAGCTTATTGAGCAGGTATGGTGTGAAGAACAGCTCCCAAATGAATGGAAGAAAAGTATTATTTGTCCCATTTACAAAAAGGGAGACAAACTAGACTGCTGAAACTATAGAGGTATATATTATCTGTTGAACACAACATATAAAATATTCACCACAGCATTAAAGGCACGATTAGGGGTGTATGTGGAAAACATAATAGGAGAATACCAGGCAGGATTTAGGCCAGGTAGATCAACTACTGATCAATTATTCACCCTCCGACAGATTACAGAAAAATGCTGGGAAAACAATATAGATATATTCGCAATGTTTGTCGACTTCAGGCAGGCCTATGACAGCATCACAAGAGACAGGCTGTATAAAATCATGTTAGATTTCAACATTCCATCAAAGCTGGTGAGGCTAGTCAGAGCCACAATGGAGAATACGGTTTGCCAGGTCAGAGTGGCTGGAGAGCTGACAGAATATTTCGAAACGAAGCATGGCCTAAAGCAAGGAGATGGAATTGCACCAATGCTCTTCAACTTGGCACTAGAGCATGCAATAAGGAGGACTTCAGTGGATAGGTGTGGAACACTGATTATGAAGTCAGTCCAAATACTATGATATGCAGATGATATTGGCATACTTGGTAGATCTATGATGGCTATGAAGAATGTAGCAATGGAGTTGGAGGAGGGTGCATCGGATGTTGGGCTGGAGATAAACACTGAAAAAACAAAAGTATCGCTCCAGAGTAGACAGCATCGGAATAGACTCGGACAACGTATGGAATGTGGAGGGAAGCACTATGAAGTAGTTGACAATTCCACTTACCTAGGGAGTTGCATAATTGATACTAATGAGGAACTCAAAGAAGTTCAAAAACGTATCATTGCAGCCAACCGCACATTTTTCTCCCTTATATGCATATTCAAAGCTTGGAATGTACACGTGAATGCAAGATAAAACTATATAAAAGCATTATAAGGACAGTGGTGTGTTATGGAAGTGAGACATGGACAATGATAGCCAGAACAGCAGACCTGTTGAATGTATTTGAGAGAAAGATGCTGCGAAGAATATATGGACCGGTGTGTGAGGCAGGAGAGTGGCGTATCCGTACTAATGCAGAGTTAGCAACACTCTATAGAGAACCCCCACTATCGGCCCACATAAGATTGATGAGGCTCCGATGGGCAGGACATTTGCAACGGATGCCAGATATACGTGTGCCAAGGAAGGTATTCGTGGGACAGCCTGGAGGAAGGAGACCTGTTGGAAGACCAAGAGAGCGATGGGAGGATAGAGTGGCAAAGGACGCTAGGGAAATGCTACGTTTGAGGAGATGGAAAGGTGCAGCAATGGATAGAGATGGCTGGAGACAAAGTTTAATTGAGGCCAAAGCCCAATTTGGGCTATAGCGCCATTGGAGAGAGATTCTAGAAAAATAAAAAATTGGATTAAAATTGAAAAACAAAAGTATTATTCTACATTAGATCAAATGCCCCCTCGGAAAAAATGGCTAGTTCTAAATAAACTGTGTGGAAATCCGAGAAAAACTAGATCTCATGATGAATTGAAAATAGAACACAGGAATGAAATTGTAACGGATCCAAAAACAATAGCAAAACTATTTAATGATTTTTTGTTAACATTGCAGAGACGTTTTAGCTACTTCTTATTGTGCAGCTGATAATGAAAATGACTATCATAACACCTTCAAGAAAGAAACCATCAAGCGTCTATGTTTTTTGAAGCTGTCACCTATGATGAACTGTTAATTTACATAAAACAATTAGAAAATGGTACTTCTTCTGGAGATGATCTTATATCTTCTAGAATTTTGAAGGATGTTGCTCTGACCATTGTTCCCATTCTAGTTGATATTTTCAATTGCAGTCTATCTACAGGAATATTTCCTTCTGGGATGAAGCTAGTGGAAGAGTGGTGCCAATCTACAAATCCGGTTCTAGATTTAAGTTGAACAATTATAGACCTATATCTCTGCTTTCTGTCTTCTCAAAGATATTGGAAAAGATAGTGAAAAGAAGAATTCTCAATTTCCTCAACTCATATAACTTTTTCTATAATAAACAGTTTGGCTTTCGTGAACGCATGAATACTGAAATGGCTCTTGAAAGATTCATGTCAGTTGTTTTCTGTGGCTTCAACATCAGGCCAGCGCGCTGTGTTGCAAGACTGTTTTTGGACATCAGAAAGGCATTTGACACGGTTAACCATTCAATCTTGTTGAATAAATTATCTAAGGCTGGTATCAGGGGCATGGTTCTGGATTGGTTCTCTTCATATTTGAAGGACAGGCAGCAATATGTAGCTATTGGGAGAGTGAAGAGTGAGGTTCAGGGAGTGGACTGTGGTGTACCACAGGGTTCCGTCCTTGGACCAATCTTTTTTCTCATCTTTATAAATGATCTCTATTCGTGTGAGTTCAATGTTATGCCTGTGTCCTTTGCAGATGACACTGCCTTGGCATATTGTGGACTGGATGGCCCCAACTTAGAGAGAATGATGCAGGATGATTTGGATAAGCATTGCTTTGGTTCAGGCACAATAGAATACAGCTCAATCTTACAAAAACAAAATATATATTGTTCACATCAACAACCATGGACACTGCCTTCTGCACTGAAGTTTCATGGTGCCTGTGATCGGAATGACTGTGACTGTGAGGTCGTTGGTAGACCAATGCCATTAAATATTTAGGTGTGATTGTTGATGAAAAGCTTAACTGGTCTCAGCATATATCTATCATAAAAAACTATCTCTACTCGTCCTGCGAAAATTCTATTTCTTGAATAAATTTCTCCCTTTAAATGTTCTTAGGCAGTTATATTTTGCATTTGTTGATCCAAAAATAAGTTATGGTATTAATTGTGGGGCTCCACCTATATTTGTCACTTGAAGCCATTGATAACGGTGCAGAAATCGATAGTCCGTGTTATGAATAGAAAGGTAGATATGAACATTCTTTTCCTCTATTTCAGTGCCTTGGATGTTTGCCTCTTAGATATATGTATGTGTTTAAGGTCCTGTATATGTTCTTTGTAATGTCTGGAAACGGTGGTCATACGTTGCTCAGGGATGTTCCCAGCTCAAACTAGGAGAGTGACAGCTGATTTACTGAGACTTCCCAAATCGTATACCACTTGTTTCCAGAAATCGTTTGTATTTCTTGGCCCCAAGTTTTTTAATAACATCCCAATGAAATCAAGAGGGTTCAAAATCAACTTGTTTTCAAAAAAAGAATTCTTAGATGGCTCAGAGTCTTATGCCTGACCATTTAGAATCCTTATTAATGTTATTTTGTAGTTTAAATGTAATTTTGGTGGCTGGCAATAAGCATTAGTAAGATGAGCTGTTATTGGAAAGTGTGCAAGGTGAGTGAATGTGAGAGTGAATGGTGCTAGTCTTTTCTTTCTCTTTTCTTTTTCTTTCTCCTTTTATTCATGCATTTAAAATTAGTTGAAGTGATATTCATTCCTGCTTGCAAACGTGGAGTATTGTATACTTCCAGCAGGTAGTATTTTTTATTCCAGTTCACAAATTTACCGTATTTCTAATAAAACATACCAGTATTTATGTTATTAATCTTCCATTAATTATTTTTTATCTTACTGAGCTGAGTGTTTTGTTTTTCTTATTGATTCTAAATGTGAATATTGTGAGTTTGAATAAATAAAATTTGAATTTGAATGAATTTGAAAAAATTATTTAATTCCAGGTCGGAAATTCTCCGGCCGCGTCGCGCCGCTCCACCGACCTAGTGCACGCTCTACTTAAAATTCAAGTCGACGGTTTTGCATTTCTCTTTATGTTTATATTTATGTTCCGCATTTACGGCGAAACTCGGTAATAGATTTTCAAGAAATTTGACAGGTATGTTCGTTTTTAAATTGCGCGTCGACGTAAATACAAGGTTTTTGGAAATTTCACATTTCAAGGATAATATAAAAGGAAAAGGAGCCTCCTCCATACGCCAATATTAGAGTAAAAATCAGACTATAGAATTATTCAGCATAAATCAGCTGTTGAGTGGATTATAAATTGCATGTGATGACGCATGCAATTCAATATCTCAATGTAACTTATGAAAAAACAGCTGTTGTGTGGACTTTTAATTGCCTGCAGTGAGACATGCAATTGATAACTTGAAGTAGCATTTCTCCCGACTTTTCTCTGCTTTCAACTGGGTAAGCTTTTGATGATAGTAGCATATAGCTGTTTACATCAAATTATTAGAGTTGTCGATACAACAACCCAAACAGCCATTACTCGTTTATACTCCGATAAATCGCCGAAACGACAGAACAGGACAGAATTTACTCTGATGGAGAGTATTAGAGAAGACTGTGGTTTACATCTGCGCGAGGTCTACTGTTCACAGAACTACTAGTACTCAGTTCATCAGACGACTTTTGCCATTTTGTTTCTAATATATCTGATTAACTCATTTTCAAGAATAGCCTGAATTAAAAAGTGAGACTGTCTTTGAAAATTTGTAAGATAACTTCTATGCTCATTTAATAAAATATTATTTTTGGAGATCCTTTTAGGAACTAGAGAGTAGGATAATGTATGGAAATACTATTTAAATAATGGTAATTATTATTTTACGAGGAAACTTATTACAATGTAATTTTCATAATGATATTGTTTTCCATCACAGTTTTCCCTGGTTTTGGACGGCTATTGTTTCAAATTTCAGTTGTTGACGTGTTATCAATATATTGTAGTTGGAGCTGAGAGGATCGCTGATCGCTGGTGCTGCTATCTTAGCACAGGGAATGAGCCTGGCATTTTCCGTTGAGAATATTAGAATCTTTATTTAGCTGACCCTCCTCCTCTTCAAGTACAGTATAATAATAATAAATTAATTTCCTTTAAAAAAATACAAACAAGCAATTAAAAAAATAAAAAGTAGAATATATCTAAAATACAATACAATAGGTCTATAAAAAATATGAAATTTAATTCTGTTGGAAATTAACTTACTCAACTATGGGAAACCTATGTACTAGATTAGGTGTTAGTTGACCGAGCGAAGTGAGGTCTAAGATTCAAGTCGACGGTTTGGCATTTCTCTTAATGTTTAAATGTTTAAAAGCTTATATGTTGCGCATTTACGGCGAAACGCGGTAATAGATTTTCATGAAATTTGACAGGTATGTTCCTTTTTTAATTGCGCGTCGATGTATATACAAGGTTTTTGGAAATTTAGCATTTCAAGCATAATATAAAAGGAAGAAGGAGCCTCCTTCATACGCCAATATAAGAGTAAAAATCAGACTATAGAATTATTCATCATAAATCAGTTGACAAGTAATTACACAGATGTGTGGAGAAACCAGTCTATTGCTGTATTTCCATAAGGTCTATAGTTTCAATCAGGTACTTGTGGATGAGAATACTGCGTGAGGTCTACTGTTCACAGAGCTACTAGTAGTAGTAATAGATTCTGGGTTGGGGTGCAAACTGCAAATACGTTGGGTAAGTGAGCTCACATATTTTCTAACCCAGTATGATCCTGGGTTTTTCTGATTGAGCACCTATTTCTCCCATATTCCCATGTGACAACACAGAAAACCATATTTCGATTTTGAAATGAAAGTAAATTGCTTGGATTAGCATTGAAATTTAAATATAACAAATATACAGAGTGATTCATAATTATGGTAAAATATTTTAATGCGTGATAGTAGAGGTAAAAATAAGAAAAAAAGTTCATATAAACATATACCGTATCCATAAACGCTTCATTAGCGAGCTATACAGAGTGAAAGATTTCGGCCGGAATTCAGTTCCTCTGGTGAAATACACCGATGGCTGAATTGTTGGGGACTAGTTTTTGAAAAATTATGCTGGATTCATATGGAAAAATATCTGAAAAATTGAATAAAACTAGTCTGGAAGAACTGTAGTGTGAGTAGTTTTTGAGAAAAAAGTTGAAATATGCAAAAAATCCAAGTATAAAAACACAGACTTCTACGTTGTGCCCATACTTTCTTAATGACCAGTAAACAAATAATTTTTCGCAATAAAAATTGTAGAGAATTTAATTCTGAAAGGTTATGTAAGCGTGTAAACTAAATTCAAATAAAAGTTGAATAAAATGTATTCTTATGTAGTACATTACACCACAAAAATTTGCTGTTTTATGAGGAGAGAACTAATAACTCATAGGTTGTAGCTGATTGCAAATAAATCAGCATAATACATAATAAATCAGCTGTTTTGGAACAGCTGTTATTAAAATCCATGTTTTATTTGCAATCAGCTACAACCTATGAGTTATTAGTCTCCTCATGAAAACAGCAAATTTTTGTGGTGTAATGTACTGGCGTGGATAAGGCAATCTCCATAAGATCAACTATTTGTGTCACCAAGCCGCGCCTCCTCATGTGTGCTTAGCCCTAGCTTAATCAAGCTAGTAGCATCTCAAGTCTACTTATAAACAAAGATCTGAGCCAGTTGGTGACAGGACAATAACGCTGGAGACATACGAGGTTTGCTATCTCTTCACAGTGAATCATTCAATAGAATCAACAGTTTCCAACAATTTGAAATCGGATGATCACATTTTCTCGAATTTCGTGCTTATTTTCAATTTTAGGTGAAAATGTGACGGAGCATTAATTGTAGAGATTTTCATGCTCAATCATTCCACTCGATTTTTTTTTGTTTAAATGTACGTGAAGCCTGATAATTCGGAATCTAAAATCAAACTTTGCATAGAGGGCGGAGCTCCTGAAATTTTTACAGATATGGGGCTTGTGGCAGTTTTAGAGAACTTATCAATGACTATTTTAGGTAGAATTTAATCGAAA
>NW_024090940.1:0-24123 GCF_014356525.2 Nilaparvata lugens | reverse complement strand
GCTGATTTGTATTTCTGTGTGTGGTCAGCTCACAAATCTTATCCAGAAGGATACATGTAAACTTTGAACGACCGTGGGCAAGAGTCCTGAAATCAGATCATAAATTTGATAGGCCATAAATCTGTCCTGAACATAACAAACACAAACTGAAAAAAATCATCAAATTTGGTGCACACATAAAAAAGTTATTGGTTTATTCATGACAATCAGGTAACCCAAACAGGTATGGTGGTCCACTAAGTTTGATTAAAAACGAGACAAACTGAAAACTTGACCTCCTGAAATCTTGAAGAATTTTAAATTTACCTATAACCATCCTTCGTTAATAATTGAGAATCTATATGCAAAATTCCAAGTTAATCAGTTTAGTATTTCAAACGTGATGATTCGTGAATTCCCTATTCCGTACGTGTATAAGCCAAATTACTTCCTTTATTATATTACTAGCCGTCAGGCTTGCTTCGCTCGCCATATTCGTCTAGCCAGGAGGCTCCGCCCCCTGGACCCCCGACTGGATCGTCCAGAATTAAGATCAGCGGACTCGCTTCGCTCGCCTGCATTTTTCATCTGAGCATGCTTCATTCCATCAGAAAGTCAAAGTACTGAGAAAACGCAGAAAAGCTGGGAGTTGGAATAACGCTGATCTTGGGCGTATCTTCGATGAAATATCAAAGTCATCTCATCACAAAATTTTAAGACCCTAGCTAAACCTCTGTACCAAATTTGAACATTCTCTGTCTATTACTTGATGAAAGAACTGAGAAAACGCAAAAAACGCTAATTTTGGCGTATCTTTGGCGTTATATCAAATTTCTTCTACAACATTATTACACCCTAGCTTAACTTCTGTATCAAATTTGAAAAATTTCTGTCCATTTTGTTCTCGATAAATCTGAAAAAAAGCAAAAAAAGCGCTAATTTTGGGCGTATCTTTGACATGATTCCTCCTAACACAACATTATTACACCCTTGCTTATCTTCTGTATCAAATTTGAACAATTTCTGTTCATTTGTTCTCGATAAAGCTGAGAAAGCGCTAAAAAATGCTGGAAAGATGCAGATTTTGGGCGTATCTTTGGAGATTTTCCCAAATCCGTTCTTAGTGCGCCTCTAAAGGGCCAACTGAACATACCTACCAAATTTAAACGTTTTTGGTCCGGTAGATTTTCAGTTTTGCGAGTGAGCCAGTCGGTCAGTCAGTGGAGTGAGTGCCATTTCGCTCTTATATATATATATATATAGACAGATTGAACCGGGCCCTCAAAAGATGAGGAATTTTCTACTCCTTCAAGTTTGTCAAACACCTCCAAATACTTCTGTATTGATCAAAAGTTGAGCAACATAACCTACCTTTTAGACATTGGCTTACTTTCATCAAAATTTGGAAAGGGGGCAGTTTTGGGCTAGGACTGTTGATCCTTTTCTAATCATGTATTCGATGTATGTATTTTTAAATGAAAATAAATAAAAACATCAATATTTCCTTCACTAAAATTGTATCGAATCCGTTGAACTTCGACGCTTCTGTCATCACATGACTGGCAGAAGTCACAATAATCGAGCTTCATGTTCAGTCGAAACTATTTTGCTCATATATGTTTGTCAACTCTCCAAATAATACTATCTTATCGATGACATTGAAACATAAATGTCCCCACGAGATATTTTTATCGATTCCATTAAACTTCAACGTTTTTGACAACATAAAAGTGACATAAAGTCCCAAACCCAAACTTCATGCTCAGTCTGAACTATTTTCAGGGCTGTAAAACAGTTCGTGAGTCGATACATCGATAGTTTTCAACAATCGATTGCCACAAGCCTTCAAGTGTTCTTGGAAGAACAAGTTGCAACTTCTTGAAAGAACAAGTCGCAACTTTTTGGAAGAAATTCTTGAAAGGACTTGTGACAGCTGAAACTTTTCTCTCTGGACTGAACTTGATCATTAATACAAGCTGACTGGTGACCTATAGGTTTCTTGGTCTCTTTAGAGTAGTCAAGTTTTATTATCGATGATCTGACTTGTTTCTAGGAGTTCGGATGTCAAGTTAAATTTTAAATTGAATGGTACAAGTTATGAATGATTCTAACGGGGGTTAGTATGGATAGTCTCATATTTCTAGAACATTCTAGGATGTAAAGTTTCATAAGTTTCTACTTTACTTGCCCTATTACCATAGGTAAGGAAAGTATTGCTTTCCGAAAAAAATTAAGCTACCCAAATTTCTAAATTTCTATACGCTTAAAAGTCCCCTGAGTCCAAAAAAGTGGTTTTTGGGTATTGGTCTGTATGTGTGTGTGTGTGTCTGTATGAGTGTATGTGCGTCTGTGTACACAATATCTTATCTCCCAATCAAGGGAATGACTTGAAATTTGGAATTTGAGGTCCTTACAATATGGTGATCCGACACGAACAATTTCGATCAAATGCGATTCAAGATGGCGGCTAAAATGAAGAAAATGTGTCAAAACAGGGTTTTTCGCGAATTTCTCGAAAACGGCTCCAACGATTCTGATTAAATTTATACCTAAGATAGTCATTGATCAGCTTTATCAACTGCCACAAGTCTCATATCTGTAAAAATTTCAGGAGCTCTGCCCCATCTATGCAAAGTTTGATTTTAGATTCCCAATTATCAGGCTTCAGATACAATTTAAACAAAGAATTTTGAGTGGAAAAGTTTGAGCATGGAAATCTCTACAATTAATGTTCAGTAACACTTTCACCTAAAATAGAAAATAAGCACGAAATTCGAGAAAATGTGATTATCCAATTGCAATCTGTTGGCAACTGTTGATTCTATTAAACGATTCACTATCAAGAGATAGCAGACCTCGTATGTCTCCAGCGTTATTGTCCTGTTACCAGCTGGCTCAAATCTTTGTTTATAAGTAGACTTGAGATGCGCGTGGAACACTAGCGTCATGTGATCAATTTTCATAACGACAAGGAAAGTTGTGTGAGTGCGGCACACCATATTTTTTAAATCGATCATGTGACTTGTTTTTAATAGTATATTTCGCAACTAGAGCAGAAAATGAGATTTTTCCGGCTCGAAATCGGTTTTCAACCGAAGACTAGAAAAGATTGAGAGCCGGAAAAACATTCTTGCCCGTGGTGCGAACGCTATTTTTCGCCACACACAAAATAAACAATATTTATATGAGAATAGTAGTTTACTAAGCACTTCCGAAAGCAGAAGGGGAAGGTGATAGCTCTAGCAAATCTGAGGTAATCTGAGCATTGGGAAATTGTCCAAGTTTTTTATTTTTTATTCTGATCTGTCTAAATAACCTAAGAGATGATGTTCAATTATGTGGGAGGTTGGGTTTATACGTTTGTATTCTTTCAATGACAATAAGATGATATTATAATAAATGTTTTAATTATTGAATAATGAACACAAATAATGAAAAGTTGTTTGATCAACTAAGAAAGTTCCATGTTAGCGGCTGGAAAGGGTGCTCTTTCCGGCGTAGTCCGGAAAAAAACTTGTTCTGACGTCAGACGAGAGTCTTCTGCAAACAATGTCTTTCAGATCTACGTAGGGACTGGGAAACAGCTGCTTTCTGTGCAGTGTGGCGATAAAGTTTAGATGTCAAGCTTCATCTTGTTCTTAGATACTTTTGCTGGATTGCTGATGATATGTTATAATGTAAATAAGTAATATTTTCGACAACATCCCAATGCTTTCATTATTCTCCATTTTGATATTTGGTGGGTACAATTGATAAATTATTCTAATGTGAGTTCAAGGAACAATGTAGATCTTCTAGAACATTCTAGAATGTATAGGTTCACTAGCCGTCAGACTCGCTTTGCTCGCCGTATCCGTCTAGCCAGGGGCTCCGCCCCTGGACCCCCGACTGGGTCGTCCAAGAATGAGATCAGCAGGCTCGCTTCGCTCGCCTGCCTTTTTAATTTTGGTTTTTTTTTTTGTTAGGGCAATCCAGTGGGGTCCAGACTACACGGCTGGCTAAACGGATATGGCTAGCGAAGCGAGCCTGACTGCTAGTAATATAATATTCCCAGGATTGAAGTAGCAGTGCCCAATCAATTTTTCCGCGATAAATGCATTTAATCTTCACTTGGTGCCAACCTAACAAAGTCAACTCAACTTAATGACAACCTGACAAAATTATTAATTTAGTTGCCAGTTAACAACTGTTTCGAAGAGGTACTCTATCTAGATTATAGTTCTATAGTAACATATGATATGGAATTTTCAATTATAATAATTAAGAGATTGGGAGAAGAAGAATATACATGCTAAAAGACGAACTTAAACCCTTAAAAACAACCCTTGAGTTGAAATATTGCCAAAAGATTTTAGTGCGCTCTAAAGGGCCAACTGAACATACCTACCAAATTTGAACGTTTTTGTCCGGTAGATTTTTAGTTATGCGAGTGAGTGAGTGAGTGAGTGAGTGAGTGAGTCAGTCAGACAGTGAGTGAGTGCCATTTCGCGTATATTATATATATATATATATAATATATATATATATATATAGATATGAATAGAACGTCAGCTTGATGGGTACCAAAGATGAATGATCCATGATAGTTGAAATAAATTATCTTAATTTTCTAGAATTTCTAGAATGGAAGGTTCATCTAAGAGTAGCTTCCCCCCTGCATGACTGTCGTACAATAAAAAATTAGTTTATCAGAGATGACAATGGTGTAATAACCGAAAGCGGTCATTCTAAGTATCATAAATCTGTAATTTTGACAATTTCTTAGTCTTTTCCATTCAATATGAATAATCACCACAATATCAACTTCTCAACTACACAAAAAGTGAAAATAATGAGTCTACTCCACAATCTAAATACAGTTTTACTATACTCAAGTTCACTTTATAATGACAGCTTATTATGAATGACTCTATATTATTGTTCCAAAAGAACCGAACTCAAAATATTGAATGGAATATAATGCTCCATGAATACAAACATTACAATAACCGTTTAGGGGTGATATCGATATCTGCAAGAGAACAAAGTATCGATATCTGCAGGAGAACAGTATCGATATCTGGAAAAGAACACAGTCCCATTCTTTTGATACAACAGGGAATCAAAACATTCACAAAAAGGAGATTTCAAGAGAAGAAGAAATGCTTTCTCTATTGAAAAAGGTCCCTGCGATTAGACAGATATCCTGTATTATTAACGGATATAAAAAGATATTGCATTTTTGCAGAGTACAATGCAGTATCAAGAGCAGGGATACAAATGAATTGAAGAAGGCAAGAGAAGGAGAAAAAAAAGAAGAAAAAAGCAGGAGGAGGGGAGAATTGAGAAGAAAGAGGAGAGGAGAAGAAGAGAAGAAGATGAAGGAGAAGAAGAAGAAGAAGAAGAAGAAGAAGAAGAAGAGGAAGAAGAAGGAGAAGCAGAAGCAGAAGAAGAAGAAGAAGAAGAAGAAGAGGAAGAAGAAGAAGAAGAAGAAGAAGAAGAAGAAGAAGCTTAGTTCTGGAGGAGGAGGAGGAGGCAAAGAATGAAATGAAGGAGAGAAAGTATTTAAAGGAGTAGAAGGATGAGCAGTAGAAGAAGGGAGAGAGGAATAAGGAGAAGGGGAGGAAGAAAAAAAAAAAGAAGAACGAGTGAAGAAGGACAGGAAGAAGGTGAAGAAGAAGTTAAAGGATAGAGGAGGGAGAAGAATGAGAAGAAGAAAAAAATGAAGTAAAAAAGGAGAGGGATTGAAAAAGGAGTTGAAGGAGTAGAAGGAAGAGAAGGAGAAGAAGTACGATGAGGATGCAGAAGAAGAGTAGGGAGAGGACGGGGAAGAAGAAGAGGATGATGAAGAGGAGTAGGAGGAGGAGGGATAAGAAGAAGAGGATGGTGAAGAAGAAGAATAGGTAGGAGGATGGAGAGGGCGAGGAGTAGTTCGAGGATGAGGTGAACAAGTAGGAAGAGTAGGATAAGAGCGGAAGGGGAAGAGGAAGTGAAGGAGGAGATTACGGAGTGGAGGGTGGAAAGGAGGAGGAGGAGGAGTAGAAGGACGAGGAGGAGGAGGAGAGGAGGAGGAGTAGAAAGGGAGGAAGTAAGAAGAGTTAAAGATCAGAAGAAAGAGAATAAGAAGAAGAATAGAGAAGAAGAGAGAAGAAGAAGAAGAAGAACAGAAGAAGAGAAGAAGAAGAAGAAGAAGAAGAAGAAAGAAGCAGAGAAAAGAAGAAGAAGAAGAGAAGAGAAGAAGAAGAAGAAGGAGAAGAAGGAGAGGGTGAAGAAGAAGAAGAAGAAGAAGAAGAAGGGGGAGGAGAAGAAGAAGAAGAAGAAGAAGAAGAAGAAAAAGGAGAAAAAGAAGGAGAAGAAAAAATAGAAGAAGAAGGAGAAGGAGGAGAAGAAGAAGAAGAAGAAGAAGAAGAAGAAGAAGAAGAAGAAGAAGTAAAACACTATAACAACGACAAACTGAAACATTGCAAGAAATGAAGCTACGAAAGAACAGAGAGCTGAAAGCTGATATTATTTATCGATGAATATTTCCGATAACAGCCGCTCAGTGAGTAGACTATGGGGTATAGAGTAAGCAGTATAGAGTATTATGGAGAGTATTCGATTATAGAGGCACTCACAATATTGGATACACAATTCACTCTACATTATATTATATACTATCCCCGATAGGATGAGCATATGCTTGCATGCACACACATGTTTATAATGTCATGTTGTGTGGGATGCGGAGTTCACTGTGGACTGTGGGCATATCATCTAATGGACTGAACCATCAATAGTGGCTCCCATTCCAACAGAAAGCTGCCAGCATGAAATGAATTTGACTGTAATAGATGCGGGAGACAACAGATGTGGGAAGCACTCCTAAGGGAGAGGGTTTTCTACTAAACAAAAATATTATTCAGCATTTCTGTGTTGCATCAGTGGAACGGTGAGTTACCTTTTCTTCCTCACCTTCTTCTTCTTCTTCTTCTTCTTCTTCTTCTTGTTCTTGTTCTTCTTATTCTTCTTCTTTTCTTCTTCTTCTTCTTCTTCTTCTTCTTCTTCTTCTCTTCCTCTTCTTCTTCTTCTTTTCTTTTTACTTCTTGCTCTACCATCATAGGTAAGGAAAGTATGCTTTCCAAAAAAAATTAAGGTACCCTAATTTTAAGTTTCTATACGTTTCAAGGTCTCCTGAGTCTAAAAACATGATTTTTGGGTGTTGGTCTGTGTGTGTGTGTGTGTGTGTGTGTGTGTGTGTGTGTTGTGTGTGTGTGTGTGTGTGTGTATGTCTGTGAACACGATAACTCCATTCCTAATCAATCGATTGACTTGAAATTTCAAACTTAAGGTCCTTATACCATGAGGATCCGAAAATAAGAAATTCCATAAAATTGAATTCAAAATGGCGAAATAATGTCGGATAATTACTAAAAAACCATGTTTTTCACGGTTTTCTCGAAAACGGCTCTAACGATTTTCTTCAAATTTATACAATGAAAGCTATTTATAAGCCCTATCAACAGACATGAGTCTCATTTCCGAGAAAATTGCATGAGCTCCGTAATATTCTTGAGAAAAATGGCAGATAATCACCAAAAACTATGTTATTCACGATTTTCTCGAAAACGGCTTTAACGATTTTCTTCAAATTTATACAATGAATAGCTATTTATAAGCCCTATCAATGACATAATTCTCATTTCCGAGAAAATTACAGGAGCTCCGTTAGATTCTTGAAAAAAATGGCGAATAATTACTAAAAAACCATGTTTTTTACGATTTTCTCAAAAATAACTCGACAAATTTTTTTCTCAAATCCATACCCTGTATAGTTATTTATCAGCTCTTTCAACTGGCATGAGTCTCCGTTCTGGGAAACTGATGGGGGGTCGACCCCATCCTTGAGAAATGGACTTAGTAGCTTCCTTCTCGTGCGTGAGGTAGGGAGGTAGTCGTAAAATTACGACTAAAAAAAATCATCGAATTTCACAATTTACACAAAGGAAAAAGTACTTTGAAAACAATTATATATACACATATACAGAAATCTGATCGTAGTTTCAAATATGAGCAAGGAATGTTGTGTGAGTGTACCACACCAGATTTTTCTCCTTCTGCTTCTTCCTCTTATTCTTCTTCTTCTTCTTCCACTTCTTCTTCTTCGTCTTCTCCTTCGTCTCCCTCTTCTCCTTCTTCTTCGTCTTCTTCTTCGTCTCCCTCTTCTCCTTCTTCTCCTTCATTTTCGTCTTTTTCATTTTCTTCTTCATAATTTTCCGCTTCTAAATTCAAGGGGCAGTGTAGGCAACCCGCCATACACATTCTCAATATTAAACTGTGTCAGTATTGACAGTATGTTTGAAGCCGGCATAATGTCAACTAAAAATGATGACAGATCACATTGAATCCCTTTTTTCCCATAGGCGTTGTATATTATGCAACAATCCAGTCAATAATGGTGAAATGTCATTCCGTGGTCATTTTTTAGTAACAGCCGTTGAAGATGTCTCAATTTCTTCGTTAGGTCTAGCATAATAATTAGGATCGTGATGATGATATTAAGTCAAAATCACAGGCAAACACCTCGGAAACAAGATGGCCGCCAAAATTTACAGGGTCTTGCTATATAGCTTGTATTTCAATAACCGTTCAAGATATTCAACCATTTTTCGGACAAAAATATTTTTAAAATCTTCCTCTACAATAATTTTAGTTTAATAAAATTTTCTTCCATAACGCATATTCTTTTTAGTTATAACCTACAAAATCCTGAAAAACTCTTTTTCTAAATTAGTACAAATTTCATTCCATTATAACTTTTTTTGTGCGAAAGATACGGAGGAATTTTAAATCGTTTTAGTGCGTTTTTTCAACTTTGGAACGATATATCTTCATACTTCAAAAAATGAGTTCTCTCTAATTTCAAGAGTTTGAAGTTATATTCACCATAGTTGGAATTGGATATATCTTTCGGATATAGGCTGCACCTGATATAAGATTAATTATGTATGTAGATGACACAACTGCTCTGGCAACAAGCCCCGATCACATCACTCTTGCAAGTAAATTGAAAAGTGCACTGTCAGCAATGTCAAAGTGGTTTGAAGCAAACGGTCTATCGTTAAACTATAATAAAAGCCATCTTATTCAATTTAGCTCTGCTGTAAATTAAGTGAACAGAGTACATCTTCCATAATTGAAGACAGTGTTGAAGTGTCCTCTTCAACAAAATTCCTGGACTTATAATAGATCAGAGTTTTACTTGGAAGGAACATATTCAGGTCCTTGCAAAAAACTAATCAAGCTTATTTTGTAATTCTCACCCTCTCTCACTCACTGGACAAAAGCACCCTATGGCCGTCTACTACGCATATGTCTACTCATATCTTAGCTATGGACCATTTTCTGGGGAAATTCTGTTGATAGCGGTAAAAATTTTTATAATCCAGAAAAAAATAATAAGAGTCATTTGTGGATTGAGATCAAGAGATTCTTGCAAAGCATTCTTCAAAAACCTAAACATTCTAACGCTACCATCTATTTATATCTATCAATTGTTGGTTTTTGTTAAACAGATTTAGATAAATTCAATTCTGCACAGATAATCACGGGTATAATACACGCAATAGTAGTCTCATTGCTTTTCCAGTACATAGACACACAGCTCTAGAATAAACTACATTCTACTCTGGAATACGTTATTTTAATAAATTACCTGCAGCCATCAAATCTAGATTCAATAAACAAATTCAAACTAACAGTCAGAAAAATGCTAGTAGAGAAAGCCCTATACTCTGCTGCCGAATTTTAATTTGTGAAAAGGGGCGTAGAGTGTAACTTAACTTTTTGTGACTTTCATTTCCATGTGAATTTGATGAGATACTCATAGTTGTATTTATTATTTTACTTCCAAGAAGTTACAACTAAGTCTTTTAAATATAATTTTGTTCTAGTATTGACATGTCACCAGTCAAATGAGTGTTACTCAAATTGATGTAATGTGACGATAAATAAATGAATGAAATGAAATGAAATATAGTAGTATGATGTTTTTCATCATCACGATCCTAATAATTAAGCTAGACCTAACGAAGAAATTGAGACATCTTCCACGGCTGTTACTCAAAAATGACCACGGAGTGCCTTATTCATGACATTTGCGCCCGACTAATTCTTTCTTCTTCATCAGTCTTTTTTTCATCTTTCCTTTTTCCTTTCTCTTTTTTCCAAATTCTTCTTCATCTTCTTTTTTTCTTCCCTCTTCACTCTCTTCACCTCCTTCTCACCCTCAACACACTTCTCCTCCTCCTCCTCCTCCTCCTCCTCCTCCTCCTCCTCCTCTACAATCTCAGTTTCATAAGGTTCATACACACTTGAAAACTACAATACTCCACGACAGGCTCTAGTTCAAGCTACAACTTGAATCGATTTAAATGCAAATAGAAACTCAGCGGAGTTGTGGAGTGGTTAACTTGAACTGTCTAGTACAGAAATATGGAGGCAGATATCCGGGTGAGTATACAATTGCGAGGAGAAGTTCCAGAAATTCATCTCTCTATGAGATTTGTCTATTATACGTGAATGTAATATACTGTCAGAAATGATACAGTATTCCAAACTTCAACATTGTATGTACAGAGATGATACACAAGGATGTATGAGATACTATCTCAGCATAGTCAGTAGAGAGTAGAGAAATACGAAGATGTATTGGATACTATATCAAATAGAAACTTTAACCAGGAGAAACAAGAGACTGTAGTGAATAACTTCTAAAAAAGAAGTTTCAGCAGCGTTTTATCTCCATTTTCCAGTTCTTTTCGAGAACAAATTTACAGAATACGTTAAATCTGTCATATCTGATTAACGCTTAACTTCCTCTACCTAGACTCAAATCGTACGACTCCAGTCGAGGATACTCCAATCTATCGACTTTTTAGCTCCATGTCACTTCTTTTTTCATACTACCTCCATTTTCTAACCTTACTTTATGAAAAATATAAGATCCAATTGATCACTACTTAGCATGTAACAAATTTTATAATCATCACAATGAATAATTTCTAATTCTTATTATTGTCTTATCTAAAATGATAGAATATCACTATCATAAAACATAACCCTACTTCCATGAACGGTACTACGCAACTCAGGTCGAGTCGACGCTCGACACTGTTTCACAGTCGTGAGGTCGCGTGCACTGGAATTGACTGGTCTGAGTGTCACCATTTGGAAACACATGCTGCGTCGCAAAGAGACTAGAGTCTCAGTCTCTTCTCGACTCGAGTTGCGTGAATGTGATTGAGCCACTACCTCCGTTAACAAAGCCATAGTGCATCCTGTGACGTCAGCACAGGTAGGGCTCCTACAGCAATAAAACACTAGCTGGTATAAATCAGCTGAAATCTGTTCATTCTTGTTCAAAATAATCAATCATATTTATTTGTCAAGTAAATATATTTTTCGCCAACTGCACCGAAAGCAGCTGTTCCAGTCCCTACATAGATCTGAAAGACATTGTTTGCAGACGACTCTCGCCTGACGTCAGAACAGGTTTCCTTCCGGCCTAGGCCGGAAAGAATACCCTTTCCAGCCGCTAACATGGAACTGAGAAAGGTGATCAAAAAACTTTTCATTATTTGTGTTCATGATTCAATAATTAAAATATTTATAGAAATATCATCTTATTGTCATTTGAAAGAATGAAACAGTATAAACTCAACCTCCCACATAATTGAACATAGTCTTTCAGGTTATTTAGACAAATCAGAATTAAAAATGAAATACTTGGACAATTTTCTGATATCAGATTACCTCAGATTTGCTAGAGCTATCACCTTCCACTTCTGCTTTCGCAAGTGCTTAGTAAACAACTATTCTCATATATATACATTTTTTATTCTTGTGTGTGGCGAAAAGTAGCGTTCGCACCACGGGAAAAAAAGTGTTTTCCGACTCTCAATCTCTTTTAGTCCTCGCCTGCGGCCTCGGACTGGAAAACCGATTTCGAGCCGGAGTAATCTCATTTTCTGCTCTAGGTGCGAAATATACTATTTCAATGAGTCAATAATAAATTTACATAATTGAACTGAAATATTTTGTCGATTAAAAATATTCCTACATTATTAGAAACCATCCAGCAAAGTTGTAGAGCTAGAAAAGGATACCTTCATCTGCCTTGTCGAATGATGGACAAGGATAGCAACACCAATGTTAATCAAGTATACTGCCATTATAACGTGGACCTCACTATAGCAAAAGAGTTTGAATATCATGTTTGCAGTTGAATTGGAGATGCCAGAAACACATTATTATGAACCCGTTTGAGTATAACTGTTGATTAGATCCTACCGCGGTACAATTCTGTCCAGAACAGACCGTGGGAACAGGGTGGGAACGGTGTGGGAATGGTGTGGGAACGGTGTGGGAACAGTGGGAACGAGATGGGAACAAAGTTTGGCGATAGGATAATAGCAAGAAGTGGTGAGTAAATTTGTAGGGAAAGTTGGACTCCGTTCGGTTTCAACTACCGTTTCAAAGATTAAACATGTTGTATTTGAGATGTTAAGGGTTTGCTATTGTGGAGTCCACGTTATAATGGCAGTGTTTCATTAGCAATGGTATTGCTACCCTTGTCTATCATTCAACAAAGCGGTTAGCGCGATCTCTTTCTCGCTTTGCTCTGTCGCCAGATCGTCTTTCACAATGTAGAATTGATAATTGATTAACAAAATATTTCATGTTGATTTGGGAAATCCATTATGAATAATTGGAGAATTATAATTCCTTGTTTAATAGAATATAATTGATTATTTTGTACGAGAATGAACAGTTAATATTACATCAATGAGACTGTATCAGCTACGGTAGATAGAAGGCATTGACAAAACAGAGGATCGGCAACGTTGCTCTGTTATCTTTCTTCACTGTCATTATAACGTGGACCTCTATATAGTGGAACTCTCTCTCTCTCTTGCTCCAACACCTCTAGACTGACTCCCTTCCCAATAAAGGCGATTATTCGACTCTTTTCTCTCTCATTCTCACCTCTCTCTCTCTATTGCATAACAATATAATTATCTATATTATTATATTACAATTACTTTTCATATCATATACAGTTCAATAATTATTTTCTTAGTCTATATTGTAAATTCATCTATAATTTTGCTGTATTGTAAGCTATTGTATATAAGTGTATAAGCCAGTATATATTGTAACCTACATAAATAAGTACTCAATCATCTCTCTCGACCCGTCGTGTGTTAATGGGAAGGTTTTTTATATCCTTCTTAGAGAATAGACAATAATTATTTGTTGAAACACCATTGATTTATGAAGTTACATCCCATTATTATATTATCGTTATTCTAACTGCATTCAATCTTTATTGTCATTGATTAATTGTTTCCACTTTGTAAAATGTGTTGAATATTTATGTTAATTAGTGTATAAGCCAGTAAATATTGTAACATACATGAATAAATCTAATCTTATAATCTCTCTCTATTTATGTAGATGCATAACAATATTATCTATTTTATCTATAGTTATTACAAATTGTGTTTTTTTTCATATTATATACAGCTTGTCACGTGGTAATTTGAAACCACCAAATATTTTTAAATGAGCCAATGAAATGTAATAGAACTATAAAATTGGAAAGAAGGTTAGACCTACCCAAAGAGTAAATCAACTCAAAGCAAGTATTATTAGCGATTAGGAGTAATAGCATTATCAACAACGATAAGAAAACATGTATTATTGTGATTAAAAATTATGAGAACCCATTGGTAAGATCAAAAAATTATAAAGCGGCATACTTATTATTGGCGGATTGTAAAAAGAAAAAAAAATAAAATGCATGAACATTGAGGTTAGAGTTACTTGTTTACATTTTGAAAAGAATTAGTCGATCTTGGATAAATCGCAATTATCAGAACCAATACTGAACGAATCAGCTGATTATTCGATCAACCCATATGACCGGTTGAATCATATAAAATTCACTCATAAAGGATATATTAAGTATACTAAAGAAGTCGATGTGTAGAATTACAAACAACTATTATTTCTGTATAAATATTTTTATAATCCAAAAAAGCTGATAAATCAAGAGTATACAAAACTCATATAAAAACTAAATGTATTATCTATTAAAATCGTATGTTACGATTTATTTATGAATTCAATTTAAGATAAACACTCCATATATTTGTATAAAAACTTCTTTTATTTAAATTTTTTCTATATAAAGCCGAGGAAGCCCTGATTCCCAAGGCAACCAATTGTATTGAGTCTATTAAGTTGAAGGCCATCAGAGAGTAGCTTACAGAATTATTCTAGGAAGAGGCAAATTTTTCTGAAAACCTCCTTCTTCTGGCTTAAGATCCCGACCGGAGAGGATGCACATGGAGTTTAGGTTTTTTCTTCTTCCTTTTAAAAATTTTTAATGAACTATTAAGCCAAACCCTTTTTTAAATGTAATGTATGTGTTGTTGAATGTTAATTATTTGTGAACTCGTGCTGTCAAGGAGTTCGTAATTGTAAAGATTCCCATAAAAATAGCTTTAATTCGAAAGAAACTTATAAAAATCTGGATCACGCTTCCCAGCAGTGACGAAAAGGAGCCTACCCAATTAATTATGGAAATAATTAATTCAATCCACGAGAACATCTAGAACTTCAGTCAGTGAGTGATAGTCAAACCAAACGAGCTCGTTTTTTCTTTTTCGTTTTTCTACGTGGGGGTAATTAATTAACAAAAAAGCGCTATTCCAATTAATTAGAATTAAAATAAAAAGTCACCACGTGTTGAACAATATCACATAGTTCATAAGAACATTTATAAATTTATTTTTATATGTAGGAAGCTTACTTCCATGCACAGCCCGAACTCATATAAAGCCCTGAGATCTCATGTTTGAATTTATATTTATTAATATAAATTTGTAATTGAACCAAGGATACCATATCAAACTTATAGACCGAACAGGTTTTATTTGGCAGAATTTGTATGGACTGGAAGTCTAAATATCAGCATCAATATAATATATTTATGAATTTGAAACTCACTATTATGAATATTAGAAAAGCCTGTGATAATTATTCAGATTTTTGAAATAGATTATTTAAGTGAATTATAGATATATTGAATATTTTATGCACATCGTTTTATGGGAATATATTTTGTGTTTTATGTCAGCATACAAATCATAGAATTTTTATTATATCCTAACTCATCTCGTGATATATAGTTTGAGCTGTTTGTACCAACAAATATTTGCAGCACTTAAAATTATAGAATCAAGTAATAATAACCTTATTCAGAGCACTCAATATTTATCATCCTTTGATGATATTCATTTTATCAGCCAGAACAAGTATATTAGAAATTATATTAATAAGGTTCCAGTTATATCATATAAGGATCCAGAGAGCTTCAAGAACTGGCGTTGTAAGTTCTAAGGAATTTTGAAGGGGTATTGGTGAATACTTGTATTCACGACGAGCGTTTTAAGAATCAACTAGAAACAACTATAGTTGGTCTGATTATTCTCTAGTGGTACATGGTTACTGATAATCAGTCATCAAATATTCTTTTAATTTCCTTACTGGTATTCTTCAAGAACTCATAAGCAGCGGTAAGAATTACCAATCACCGGTCACTGAACTTATGGTGATATTTGTATTTATAAAATTCATGTTTCTACCACTGAGCTAGAGCTGAGGTTTGAACCAGTAATTTTGCGAGCCGGAGGCCTTAATTTTTTGTGAATTTATTCGCAAAAGAGGGAATTTAGAGACTGCTCTTATAAATACCAGAAACATCGTATTATCTGTGAAGGAATTACAATCCACAACTTCTCACAATAGCTTCATAACGTGGGACTCTATCATAAGAGATAACCCCCCCAGGAGCACAACTACACACATGGCACCCAACCAGTGGAGCATGATGGAAAGCTTACCTATTCAATCTTACTACCAATGATTAATGGAATTATTGATAGAACTGAAAACTGCAAGAAATATAATCTGAAGTTGATTCAACAAGATATATCTGATAATCTATTTAGTTCTGGCTAAAATAATTGAGTTGCTCTTCAAATTAAAATTTTTCAAGCTGCATAAATACAGACAAAGTATCACACGAGTTTGATAACATAATTCTCATAATAGAGAAAAATTGGATGGAAATTTCCATAAAAGTCTATAGTAAAATTTTGATTTTGATTTTTGAATCTAGAATTGTATGCTGACCAGGGGTATAGATTATTGAAATATAATCGCATAGCTATTAGTAAGGAGATAAGACCCTAACTAAAATTTTAAGAACTATATTAGTGTTTACAATTTATCTATGTCAGAAGTCATACCTGTCACTCGAAGGTCTTTTCGTAATATATGTACATGACACTGAAACTTTTAACACCACACATTTTATCCAGAATAGGCACTATCACTGAATCCATTTTAATATTCCTGAAATTTGGCAGCACACTTGGCAATTTATTCGAAGTATTCCATAATATCGTCGCCATGGACCAGTCGCCGACCGATGTGGTTAGCCAGCCATCCGCCGCCATCAACCTAGAAAAACGCAATACCACATTAGATTCTTCAGTCGGTTATACTACCAATTTCATGACGAAAGATTTCATAAACGAATTCAAACTTATACTCGACCAAGCCTTAGAAGAAATGACTGAAAAAATACAAGAAGACATCAATGAAAGCGCTAAAGCCATCCAGGATAAAATGGAAGAAAATATCAAAATCATCCAAAAAGATATCAAAACTGACCACGAAGGTTTGAAAAGAGGGAAGAGAAATTTGATGAAAAAATTTCTGAATTCAAGGAAGAGATCAAAACAGTCAGAAGGATGTCGAAGCTATGGATGAAGTGCCTAAAGAAATTGAAAACTAGAAGGTAGACGTATAGGTGAAGAAAGAGGTACCACTATCATAGAAGCTACAACGGAAAAGGTATTAGAAATAAGCAGAGATAGAAGAATGAAGACGGGTGAACATGCTGATAGAGTGGAAATAATAACTAAAGCAAAGTAACATGCAACTATGTACAGCAGACATAATAGAGGGGGGGCGAAATAAGTGAGAGATGCGATGTATTAGAGAATGCCGTAGTCGGACAACAACTAAAGATAACCAAATTATATGACGAAGTGAATGAGAACATAAAAACTATAGATGATAAATGGACCGCAAGTGAAGAAAGAGTCTCCAGACCAGCGACATCCATGAAAAATATTCCAGCACGCAGAATACATTATATACCGATTGAACCAGTAAATAGCACTCAACCTTTCCAAAATCTTGGAAAATTTGATAATTCCTACCGTCACATGCAACCCAAACCATTTGTGGACCAAATAAGAGCCGTTCAAGAACTGACACCCACCTCTTGGTTAGTATGGCGTTTCCAATTATCCAGTCTACTACTCGGCGAGCCGCTGATGTTTTTCCAGAGCCGGATGCGAGATATCAATAGCTTGGAGGACTTCATCTCCCAATTCCTGCAACAGTATTGGAATAAATGTAAACAGATGGACGCATTGTCAGAAATTATTTTATGCACTTACGATAGCAGAAATGGACAATCCTACACTGATTTTATAACAGATCTGATGAGCAGAAACGATCAGTTAGACGAATCTCTAACTGATTCATCACTGGTCCACATCTTATCAAAAAAGCTTCCTTTCAATGTTCGTATGACACTGGCAGTATCTTCGATTTCCAGTTGTGAAGAACTGATAGAACATTTACATTCTATCCAATCAGCTACTTCTGAACCAAATCATATAAATAAACAAGCAAGAAATTTTAATCAGCAAAATAGTAATTTCAAACAAAATAGTAATAATGAAAATCATATAGCAAATGCTAGAGCAAATGCGCAAAGAGCGCAAGGTATACTGAAAATAATACAGGTTCAATCATTTGATAATAATTATGAAATAAGTTTCAATACCGAAACAGTAAACAGTATCACAAAGAGGCATATATGATAACAGAGATCGCTTGAATAGAAACAATAAACAGGAGTAAATTTCACAAATCAGGACGAAAATAATCAAAATAGCAATAGGCTAAACACATCCTATACAGTGGCATGCACAATAAAAACAGACCAACAAAAACCTACAGTAAATCAACCACCAGAACAAATCCACCACCGCACCAGCCCGCCACCAAATAAAGATATCAAACATGCATCAAATTCGGTATGCAAAAAACAACCTATATTAAGTCTGCTATTCCCTCCCGAAGAACTACCACCAGTAACCAGCCCACCACCGAAAATATTTACAGCATTGACACAGAAATGATTAAAGAATTGCCAATAACCAAGCCTAAAAATAATGAACCACAGTCATGCACCGAACCTGTGTACCAGCATGCAATAACCCACAACCTACCCGGTTTGAGCAGCCACCGTCCAAATATCGTTGGATTCACCCGCGGCACACTAGGTTCAAGGAGCAAACCGCTACCAAAGCAAGCCGAAAGTGTGACCGGCAGGACGACGTCGGAGCGAACCCTAGAGTCCAACGCCGGAAGGCCCACCGGAGAAAACAACAAAGAAGGCCCCGGAAGAGAGGTTACCGTCCGCATGCCAAATTCAAACACCACAAAAAAGAGGCACAGGAACAAGCGACCAGGAAAGAAGGCAACATGCAGGGAGGAATACCGGCACCAGAATGAAGTGGATAATGATACCAACATGCACCCGAAGCACACGCGGTTCAAGCAAGCAGCTTACCGTCGTGATTGCAATTACGGAATAAAGAAAAGGAACATGCTCAAAAACAAGGAAAAAGTAATAACGGATACGGGTTTAGAAAATGATAAAGGAATAAATTATTATAGGAAGCTATTGGAAGATGGAATATGTGCATTAAAATTTAAAGAAGGAATGAATTGTACATTGAAGGAAAGAACATCTGTGTATTGTTCACCAAGAGGTTATGTTACAAGCTTAACAATTATGCTGATTCATTTTGTTATGACTATTAGTACGACTATGATGTCAGGTAAAAATTATGTTGCAAATATAATAATGGAGGGTAAAACGTGTGAATAAAATTGAATGGAATAGTACATTGTTTATCGAAAATGGAATTATACGATTGTTGTTTATGGAAAGGTTATGTTGGAAGAAATACAATAAATACATTGATTTATTTCGTGAATATTATTATTATTATGGCTGTGATAGCAATTAAAGAAAATATTATTAAAGTACTGATGAATGAGGGCGTGATATATGCTAAGAGAATCAATTCAAAAATTTTCAAAACCAATTTGAAACCCAGAAAAGTTGAGGATAGACAAAGCAAATATTCTAAATTATCCAAGATAAGAGAGCTGATGGAGAATCGGTCGTCAGAGCCGCCAAACAATTCACAGAATCAAAACAAAATATTTCTAATCTCAAGCCGTATTATCGGGACAATAAGCGATAAGGATATAAACAATAATATTTTGGTTAAACGTCATTGGCCTACCTGACAAGATATACATACCAGACGAACGCCAACAATAAACTTAATTAGCAGACGAGTATCCACTTCGAATAACAACACCTGAAAATAAAGAAATAAAAAATTTAGAAACCATTTTTAACACCTTTCTTATTAGTGAAACAAGAGAATAAATAACTTCTAATGTTAAAAGCCAACTTACCTTCATGTAGCAGGAAGAGACATCAAAATGGCGACAAGTGATGAACCGAAACCAATAGAAACCAGCTGTCCACTACGAAAACCAGAGTAGTCAATGCCTATTAAATCATCTAAGTTGACACCCCGAATAAAAATCAAGTGTCATATAAATGTGAATTGTATGTAGAGATATTATAAAAATATTATATTATTATTATTTATGTATAAACTAATTAAGAAAATCACTAAAATTATCCGCCAAATGATCAAACCGCATAGTTACCACCAAAAGCATTAATCCCAAGTCTCAATGTATTAGAGGAATAAGAAGTTCTTGTTGATAAAACCTACCAAAGATTATCCTTAAAAATATCCATTATATGAAAGCAAAGCCCAAATTCTGCAAGAGAATGAAATGAAAATGTACAAGTCACTGTTCTATGTTGAGGGAGAAAATATATTATACTCTGCAAGTCGGAGAATGACCAGTTTGTTAGGTTGGCAATGATTTTGCACCAACGTTCAAATGTGCTTCTGGCCTGAGGGCGGAGCGTGGATTAGAAAAAAGATTTATATTATGTATGGAGGAGGAGATAGTTTATATGTGTATTGTGTGTAGAAGGAGATGGCCGATGTAAGGCGTATGTATTTGAATTGAATTTATTTATTGTTGTATATGTTGTTGCATTGTTAGGAGGTAGGATTCTCAGTAGAGTTATTAGCAGACTTTGTAACATGTATGATTTCTGATCCAAAACCAACTGGATCATAAAATTTATATTATATTCTCGAATTGTCGTTTTAAATCAGAAATCAGAGGGCGTTTTGTGTCACGTGGTAATTTGAAACCACCAAATATTTTTAAATGAGCCAATGAAATGTAATAGAACTATAAAATTGGAAAGAAGGTTAGACCTACCAAAGAGTAAATCACTCAAAGCAAGTATTATTAGCGATTAGGAGTAATAGCATTATCAACAACGATAAGAAAACATGTATTATTGTGATTTAAAATTATGAGAACCCATTGGTAAGATCAAAAAATTATAAAGCGGCATACTTATTATTGGCGGATTGTAAAAAGAAAAAAAAATAAAATGCATGAACATTGAGGTTAGAGTTACTTGTTTACATTTTGAAAAGAATTAGTCGATCTTGGATAAATCGACAATTATCAGAACCAATACTGAACGAATCAGCTGATTATTCGATCAACCCATATGACCGGTTGAATCATATAAAATTCACTCATAAAGGATATATTAGTATACTAAAGGAAGTCGATGTGTAGAATTACAAACAACTATTATTTCTGTATAAATATTTATTATAATCTAAAAAAGCATGATAAATCAAGAGTATACAAAACTCATATAAAAACTAAATGTATTATCTATTAAAATCGTATGTTACGATTTATTTATGAATTCAATTTAAGATAAACACTCCATATATTTGTATAAAAACTTCTTTTATTTAAATTTTTCTATTATAAAGCCGAGGAAGCCCTGATTCCCAAGGCAACCAATTGTATTGAGTCTATTAAATTGAAGGCCAATCAGAGAGTAGCTTACAGAATTATTCTAGGAAGAGGCAAATTTTTCTGAAAACCTCCTTCTTCTGGCTTAAGATCCCGACCGGAGAGGATGCACATGGAGTTTAAGGTTTTTTCTTCTTCCTTTTAAAAATTTTTAATGAACTATTAAGCCAAACCTTTTTTAAATGTAATGTATGTTTGTTGAATGTTAATTATTGTGAACTCAGTGCTGTCAAGGAGTTCGTAATTGTAAAGATTCCCATAAAAATAGCTTTAATTCGAAAGAAACTTATAAAAATCTGGATCACGCGTTAGCCCAGCAGTGACGAAAAGGAGCCTACCCAATTAATTATTGGAAATAATTAATTCAATCCACGAGAACATCTAGAACTTCAGTCAGTGAGTGATAAGTCAAACAAACGAGCTCGTTTTCGTTTTTTCTACGTTCAGTGGGGGTAATTATTAAAACAAAAAGCGCTATTCCAATTAATTAGAATTAAAATAAAAAGTCACCACGTGTTGAACAATATCACATAGTCCATAAGAACATTTATAAATTTATTTAATATATGTAGGAAGCTTACTTCCATGCACAGCCCGAATCATATAAATCCCTGAGATCTCATGTTTGAATATTAATTTATTAAATATTAATTTGTTAATTGACCAAGTATACCATATCAAACTTATAGACCGAACAGGTTTTTATTGCAGAATTTTGTATTGATTGGAAGTCTAAGTACCAGTATTAAATATAATATATTTATGAATTTGAAACTCACTATTGTGAATATTAGCAAAGCCTGTGATAATTATTCAGATTTTAGAAATAGATTATTTAAGTGAATTATAGTTATATCGAATATTTTATGCACATCTTTTTGTGGGAATATATTTTGTGTTTTATGTCAGCATACAAACTTATAGAATTTTTTATTATATCCTAACTCATCTCGTGTTATATAGTTTGAGCTGTTTTGGTACCAACAAATATTTAGCAGCACTTAAAATTATTGAATCAAGTAATATTAACCTTATTCAGAGCACTCAATATTTATCATCCTTTGATGATATTCATTTTATCAGCCAGAACAAGTATATTAAGAAATTATATTAATAAGGTTCCAGTTATATCATATAAGGATCCAGAGAGCTTCAAGAACTGGCGTTGTAAGTTCTAAGGAATTTTGAAGGGGTATATTGGTGAATACTTGTATTCACGACGAGCGTTGTAAGAATCAACTAGAACAACTATAGTTGGTCCTGATTATTCTCTAGTGGTACATGGTTATGATAATCAGTCATCAAATATTCTTTTAATTTCCTTACTGGTATTCTTCAAGAACTTCATAGAAGCAGCGGTAAGAATTACCAATCCCGGTCACTGAACCTTATGGTGATTATTTGTATTTATAAAATTCATGTTTCTACCACTGAGCTAGAGCTGAGGTTGAACCCAGTAATTTTGCGAGCCGGAAGGCCTTAATTTTTTGTGAATTTATTCGCAAAAGAGGGAATTTAGAGACTGCTCTATAAATACCAGAAACATCGTATTATCTGTGAAGGAATTACAATCCACAACTTCTCACAATAGCTTCATAACGTGGGACTCTATCATAAGAGATAACCCCCCCAGGAGCACAACTTCACAAGCTCAATAATTATTTTCTCAATAATATTTGTGTAATCATCCATAATTTTGCTGTATGTACAGCTATGTATATAAGTGTATAAGCCAGTATATATTGTAATCTACATAAATAAAGAACTTAATCAATCCACTCTCTTTACTCTGTCTTATATGTCCCAAATTGATATGTCCAAAGCTCCGCACTTGATGTAGATGCAAACAAGCTATTATCCATAGTTATTATATTACCAAATACGGTCTATCATATACAGTACAATAATTATTAAAGTCTGATATTATGTAAATTCATATGATTTTGCTGTTATTTAAATATTATATAAGTGTATTACCAGTAGTAATATATTGAGATAAAGTATCAATCAATCAACTCAATCAATCTCACTCACTCTCTAACTGTATCTTTCTATCTTTGGTCTCCTCCTGAATTCTCTCATCATTATATCATTATCTCTTACTCTGTTCTCTTCTCTCCAATTCCCATCCACTATATCTTCCTCACTCTGTCTCTCTCTCACTCAACAGCAGCAAATTTGTTGAGGAGACTTTTATTATGCAAAGCTAAGCTTTCTGCTGTATGAATTTATAATTGGATGTGTCAATGAAATTCAGGAATGGCTCGGAAACAAAGGTGTGCTTTTAAATATGAAAAAATATATTTTCGCAAACTCAACTTCCTGGATCTGAACACTTTGACATGATGATGGTTATTGATTTTTTTGAAATCATTGTAATTTTAATTAGCAAAGTTTGAAAAGTTGTACGTTACTTATTCTTGTTTAAGTCACAGATATATTGTCCAAAGATGACAATGAATCATAATTCAGGTGAGACCAAAGATAAAGTAAGAGAGTGAGTGAGAGACAGAGTGATTGATTGATTGATTGATTGAGTACTTTATTTATGTGGATCACAATATATACTGTTTAAACACACTTATATACCATAGCTTAAAATACAGCAAATTATAGATGAATTTACATTATATAGACTAAGAAATAATTATTGAACTGTATATGATATGAAAAGTGTTTGTGTATAATAATTTATAGATATTATATTGTTGTTATGCATCTACATAAATTGGCGGAGCTTTGGACATATCATGTCCATTCTTCGGAAAGAATATTAAAAATATCCTCCTCACAACTCTCTACCAAAACGTTTAATTTCGTATTTAAACTAAGGATTTATTATTAATGGAGAGAGAGAATGAGAGAGAGCGACTAAGCGAGAAATTAGTGAGAATAATTCAGGAGAGTCCAAAGATATAGTGATACAGTGAGAGAGTGAGAGAGAGATTAGATTGGATT
>NW_024090939.1:0-24018 GCF_014356525.2 Nilaparvata lugens | reverse complement strand
GATAGTGTAAAGGTGTGTACAGACTTTCGCTCTGCTCCGCAAAGCTGTATCAGAAATGCAACCCCAGGGAGTCCGATTACGGAGTAGGGAAGGGAAGGTAGGTTATCAGTTGTCTCTGAGCAGGAGAAATTCGATAATTTTCTGGAAGAAGAAATCCGGAAATTCTCTTCACTCCCAGGACGGACCCATATCTTGAAACATAAAATAAAACTCCAGGAAGGAGTTGAACCCTTCAGACTTCGTCCCTATCCCAGGAACCCTATCATGCAAAAAGTGATCGATGAGGAAGTCGATACAATGCTTGAACAGGGAGTCATAGAACCCAGCTGTAGCTCGTGTTTCTCCTATCATATTAGTAAAAAAATCGAATGGGAAAATAAGGTTTTGTATTGATTTTCGTAAACTTAATTCTGTGACTCATAGAGATGCTTACCCCCTCCCAAATATGACTGGTATTTTAGACAGGCTTCGCGATGCTAATATATATCACTATTGATCTGAAGAGTGGTTATTGGCAAGTTCCGTTAGATGAGGAGAGTAAAGAATTGACTGCTTTCATAGTGCCGGGCAGAGGTCTATTTCAATTTAAAGTGATGCCTTTCGGCTTACACTCAGCTGGAGCTACCTTTCAACGTTTGCTAGATCAGGTGATAGGGCCTAAACTCGAACCGTATGCGTTCGCGTACTTAGACGATGTGGTAGTATTAGGGGAGACTCTTGAATCTCATAGAGAACATCTCGCAGAGGTTTTCCAGAGGTTGAGAGACGCAGGTCTAATTATAAATAAAGATAAGTGCAATTTTCTGAAATCTGTGCTGAATACTTAGGTCATATTGTGACAGAGCAAGGCCTCCGTACCGACCCGGAAACGATTAGGGCTGTTAGAGATTTCCCTACCCCGCAGCGTGTTAAATCTCTCAGGAGCTTCCTAGGGTTAGCCTCCTGGTACCGTAGGTTCGTCCCTAGTTTTTCAGAGCTAGCAAATCCGTTACATCGTTTGTTAAAATTGAAGGTGAATTGGCAGTGGGGAGAAGAGGAGGAAACGGCATTTCAGAAAATCAAAGATGCTTTAACCTGTGCCCCAGTATTAACCTACCCTCATTTTGAGTTACCCTTTGTGATTCAGACCGATGCCTCCGACGAAGGGTTGGGAGCTGTCTTGACTCAGGAGATTAATGATGAGGAGAAAGTTATTGCTTATGCGAGTAGGGGTTTAAGAGGTCCCGAAGTCCGATATACCACAACCGAGAAAGAGTGTCTAGCTGTGATATATGCCCTGAGAAAATTTAAGTCATATGTGGAAGGTTACGAGATTACTGTGATTACCGACCATCAGTCCTTGAAGTGGTTGCATGCCATTCCCCATCCCACTGGTCGTTGAGCACGATGGGTAATGGAAATGCAACTATATAATTTGAAAATGAAATATAGGAAAGGGAAGTTCAACATAGTTCCAGATGTACTCTCACGCACCCCCTGTAAGGAGGAGCTCACTTCGGGAGAAACGAACTCCGAGGGTGGGGTGGCCCCTATCGCTATTGTCGAGAGAACGACGATAGCTGGGTAAGAAAATTAAATCATTACTGATTGCAGACCCCGAGAAATTCCCCGACTATACAGTTAGAGATGGGTTGTTGTATAGACACATTTGGCCTAGGAGGCGGCTCCAAGAAGAGCAGAGTGCTGAGGGGTGGAAGCTTTGTGTCCCAGTGAGCTGTCGCTCTGAAGTTTTACAACAAAATCATGATGCTCCTACCGCGGGTCACTTTGGCATATATCGTACATATGACAAGATAGCGCGCCTATATTATTGGCCTGGATTGTTTAATGATGTTGCCACCTATGTACGGAGGTGTGATGACTGCATTAAGATTAAGGTAGAACAGAGGACCCCATATGGTCGCATGAAAAATCCTGTAAATTGTTTCACCCTTGGGAGACTGTCAGTACTGACTTAGTCGGCCCGTTACCCCGTTCCAAGTTGGGACACCGTTACATAGTCGTGTTTCAAGATCAGTTCACTAAGTGGACGGAAGTGGCCGCCTATCTAAGGCAGATAGCGCAGGAGTCACGAAAGCTTTCCGTGAACTGATTGTCACACGGTATGGAGCACCTAGGATGCTCATTTGTGACAATGGAACCCAATACACTAGCAAGTATTTTCGCTCGTATTGTGAGGATAATGGCGTGAATGTGTTTTTTACCCCCCCCCCATATTCTCCAAGTTGTAATCCTACTGAAAGAGTAAACTGTGTACTCAAAACTATGATACAAATCTTTGTAGGAGAGAACCACTCGGATTGGGACCGATATTTAAGAGAATTTTGTTTTGCGATGAATACAACTATTCATCAAGGCACCCAATATACTCCAGCTTATCTCAACTTCGGTAGGGAATTGAGGGCTCCAGGTGAGTCCGCATTCGAGTCTCAAGACGATCCACGTACGCAGGGTTTTGAAAGTAGTCAGGCCACGCTACAGAAAATATTAAGGTATTAATTCAAACCAGGAAAATTGTAGTGGATAATTTGGATGAAGCATATAGGGATGCTAGCCGTTATTATAATCTTCGGAGGCGAGATGTTAAGTTATCCCCAGGTCAGTTGATATATAAGAGAGAACATTATTTATCTTTGGGAGTTGACCAGTTTGCTGCGAAACTCGCTCCAAAGTTCTCAGGCCCCTGGGAGGTGTTTGAGATATTGAGTCCTACAGTAGTGAAGGTTAAAGTCGCAGAGAATAAATCTGTGACTGTTCATGTGAAAGACATTAAGTTGTTACCCCCATGTGTAGAGAGGAGAGGGGGAATCTAGCTCTGAAGAACAGCGAACGCAAATTGCGTTGGTGGAGTGAAGTGCGGGTTGCCTATACTAGCCTTAGACGGCGCAAGGTGCGGGGGCAGCACTTTATTCAACTAGTTATTATTTCCCGTTAGATGCCGCGACAGGTTGATTCACTGGTTTTGCTCCTCTCGTTGTCGCATCGCATAAGACGTTCGAACCTTTTCTTTCAGGATATTTTGTTATCTGTTTATGTAGGGTTGCTTTTATCGCGTTCCCAATAATGATAATCTTGTCTTTCTACACTGTCGCTACCTGAATATTTTTGTATAAACCCATCTAGTCGTCTTTCTATGCTTCAGTAGTGCTTCGACTCTCTTAGCAGTATGGCGCCTTGTCTTGGTCTACTTGATTGCTTTTTATCCATCGCTGAAATGCGTTCACGAATTAAAAAGTAGGGAGGAGGGTTGTTGTTCCGTAGTTTGAAGGTGCGACATTGGAACATGTCAGTGAGAGAGCGCCGCGGCGCTTTGTGCCGTATCTACTGAAGCGCAGTGGGCGATTCCTATTGAAATCATGGTGGGGTGGTGGTCGCTCTTGTGAACCGGTCCGACTCATCCGTATTACTCTTCGACCCTTGTCGGATAGCTGATACATGCTTAGGGCTCGTATATTGTGGCTTATTCATGATCATTCCATGTTGAAAAATTTGGTTTCAGCTCCAGCTTTCACTTCCGATTTCATCCGTTTTATCGTGATTCACTCTCTTATTCCGATGCTGTGTTATACATTATTTTCCATTTGAATAGACATCTGTACGACTTGCCATATCACTGTCAACACCGTTATCTGAAGTAGTGTCGGAGATCGGTCAGAGTATTCCAGAACTAGATATTTCAGAATTTTCCTCCTTTTGTTCTGCGTCAATGTATTTCCGCCTGTCGGTTCGTCAGACTCTTCCCTGACATTTCCGTATCCTGAAGTAGTATCCCTGTCCCCAACCGAGGACGAGACAGCTACTGGCTGATCCGGAGACGACGCACAACATAGAAGTCAATGAGTTTGTTCAGGTGGATAGTCACTGGCAGTGTACCTCCTCCACATCGTCATCCTCTTCATCTTCGCCCACTTCTTCCCCGCCCGCATCACATCCTTCTCTTCTTCCCCTCTACCCGTAGCTCGTGTTCCGAGCTATTCCCCCTGTACCGTTTTCAACTGATACACGAAGTCTTGACTAACCATAGAATGATTCCGGCGGAGGACATGGAATCAGTATCATCGATCACTGGAGCAGCCGCGGAGGTCACCACGATGGATATAGAGTCATCTGCCCCTGCGTCGGCTTTTCAGCAGCGACACCGTCTACTTCCAGGAACCTGAATCCCCCGATTTTCGACAGATCCTGCATTTTGTACAACCTTACAATAAGCCAGGTGCTGTAGCGACGGGCCGGCCGTCCTAGGTTTAAAGTGCTGGTCCCGACGGCAAGTGGAAGTGGATGAGAGTGCGACATTGATCTCATATTATTTTCAATGAGGTATTAATTAGGAGGTTAGTTTTTTTTAAGAGGATATTTTGTTGTTTTCCTTTCTTTGCTCCGTTCTTTTTATATCAGTACAGTCGTCGAAATTTCCTTTTGAATATTTTCCTTTATTACAGCTGCCTGCTCCCATATACATAGGATTTCAGATTTGCTCTATGCCGTCCTCACCATAATCTTAAAACTCATGTCCATTTCTTTAGAGTAAGATACCGTTGACGTCGACTCTCTATTTCCAAATTTATTTTTTTCCCGGATATGACGTATTATTCCCCTGGACTTGACTTTCCTTTCTTTGTTGGTTAAACTTCATGGGACAATTCGGATGTGGTGTGGTTATACCCGGTATTTCCCGACGTTGCCTTGTACGTTCAAGGCCAATCCCCCCCCCTCCTTAGTAGAGTGGGGTGTCACAAAGTGAATTTTTGTGATGGATAGAGAGCCGTCGTCCAGCATAAAATTAGCGAAATTATTCTATTTTAGAATAGGAATAGGATCGTTTGCCGATATATTTTGTTAGATTTGTAGTTGTGTATACATTATCACCATCGCCGTCAACCCCTTTAAATTAGCAGCATTCGTATCATCTAAACGATAAGCGCTACCGAGTCGGGTCAGTATCGCTCTTCATGAATTTCTGGAATAGAAATATTGTTTACCGGCCTGAATTAGTGTAGTATTATTATCATGTCGTCATTAGCTGCACCCTTATCATCAGCACTAGTGGTTTCAAACCCTGTCACATGACTAGTGCGTGATCAACTTTTCAGACTCCCATTGGTCAGCAAGCCCCTTTCCCCCCGGCCTCCTAACTTTCAGCGACCCGTGTGGCTTCAGGAGACCTGGGAGAGAGTCAGTTGTTCGTGGTTGAGCGTGAGATCGGGTCGCGAATCTCCTCTCCTTACGACGTTACCGATACTAATTATTATTCTATCTTGTGTTAACGTAGAAATATGTATGTCGAGTTCCGAACAACTCGGAGTTAGAATTCCCTGTGAGTTTTTTCTTTCTTGTCAGCTATTTTTCCCGATTCGTATCACTGGGTGTGAACGAGTTATTCTTGGTTTTGAAACCTGTAAGGGATCTCAGTTTGTGTTACAAACTTGAGTGGGGAAATTTAGCTAGCTCTTAAGCAGATTAATTTTGGGGCTTAATTCTTAAGTCTCAACTCTGTCGCTTCACGACGTTTAAGTTTAGTGCGGGATTTGTTTGCTATTCTCCGTATTTAATTCTGCAGTGATTCAGTAACTGTATGTTAGGACTGGTCACTTGTGTGCATTTCCTCTTCTGTAATAAGGTAATCTCAGTTTTTTTTAGGGATGTATTTTCCTTATTAATTTTCATACTATAGAGTCCCTGTATTTTAAATTCGCTTAGCAGTTTCTGACTTGCTGTAATTCCAAGTGGAAAAGCCCAATCCTTTTCCTAGAGAACTCAGGTGCAGCTTGAGCTCGTCCTCGTCGAAGTTTCTAGACTGCACATCCTTTCTCTTTCTCTCTCTTACTTTTCCTATTCTATAATCCTTCTAGCTCTCAGGTACAGCTTGGGACTTCCTCGCCGAAGTTTCTAGACTGCAACAACCTTTCTCTTTCTCTCTCTTAACTTTCCCTATCCTATAACCCTTCTAGCTCTCAGGTACAGCTTGAGAACGTCCTCGCCGAAGTCCCCAGACTGCGGCATCCTTTCTCTTACTTTCTCTTCACTTTCCCTATTCTAAAATCCTTCCTGCTCTCAGGTGCAGCTTGAGAACGTCCTTGTTGAAGTCACAGACTGCAACGCTTCCTGCTCTCAGGTACAACTTGAGAACGTCCCTGTCGAAGTCACAGACTGCGACGCTTCCCACTCTCAGGTTCAGCTTGAGAACGTCCTTGTCGAAGTCACAGACTGCGACGCTTCCTGCTCTCAGGTACAGCTTGAGAACGTCCTTGTCGAAGTCACAGACTGCGACGCTTCCCGCTCTCAGGTGCAGCTTGAGAACGTCCTTGTTGAAGTCACAGACTGCAACGCTTCCTGCTCTCAGGTACAGCTTGAGAACGTCCTTGTCGAAGTCACAGACTGCGACGCTTCCTGCTCAGGTACAGCTTGAGAGTCCTTGTCGAAGTCACAGACTGCGACGCTTCCCGCTCTCAGGTGCAGCTTGAGAACGTCCTTGTTGAAGTCACAGACTGCAACGCTTCCTGCTCTCAGGTACAACTTGAGAACGTCCTGTCGAAGTCACAGACTGCGACGTTTCCACTCTCAGGTGCAGCTTGAGAACGTCCTTGTCGAAGTCACAGACTGCGACACTCCCTGCTCTCAGGTGCAGCTTGAGAACGTCCTTGTCGAAGTCACAGACTGCGACGCTTCCTGCTCTCAGGTACAGCTGAGAACGTCCTTGTTGAAGTCACAGACTGCAACGCTTCTGCTCTCAGTACAGCTTGAGAACGTCCTTGTCGAAGTCCCAGACTGCGACGCTTCCTGCTCTCAGGTACAGCCTGAGAACGCCCTTGCCGAAGTTCCCAGACTGCGGCATCCTCTCTCTTCCTTACTCTTAAATTTCCTACCATGTATACGCTAGATCTCAGCACAATGAAGAGCGTCCCAGTCGCGTTTCTCAGACCAGCGAGAAGCTTAGGAGAATCCTTGTAAACCCTTCCCTATCCTCTCATAATAGTCGACATACTGACTATCAATTTAAAAGCGTTTCGGACGATTGAGAGTGATTCCCATACCCTTAAGGGCAGTTACAGATTGGCCCTTAATAACCGGCGCGCTGTCATCAGCTTAGCGCGGAAATCCTGTTTAGCAGTTTCAGAATTGCTGAAAATCCTTTCGCAGCTGCAGGCTCGTGATTCAGAAATCCGACACCCGAAACCTCATCCTTTGAGCTTTAGTTATCATAAAATGTAATTGATATACTGTATTTAGCTAGCAGGTTCAGCTTGCTGAGAACTATATCGGGATTCACAGATCGCGAGTTATTGAACCAAACCCATTAGTTACAGGAAGGAACAATCCTATTAACGAATCTCCATTCTCCAGGCCCGATAAATATTCCCTATACCTCAAACTCGATATACCATATCCTGTACCTTATACCTCTTACGCCTCTCCAATCATATTGATCTGATACCGGGTGCGCAGGTTCAGTCTGCACACCGACAGCCCGCAGTCTCAGATTGCGAAAACTGTAACAAAAATTTTATATCATTCCTTGTTAAGCTCCATCCCGAGTTCCTCCACCTACAACCTTGAGTTAATTTTTTGAATTTTGAAAAACCATAACACTGCATGTTAACGCCTCCCCTGTTTGGCATGTGTCTCTGTTCTATAAATTGATAATGTGCACGTTGCATACTTGTTAGCATCAACAGATGGCTGTGGGGGGTGTGTCTCAGTTCTATAAAAAGATCGCGGCACACGTGCTGGTCTTATCAGCTCTAGCTCTGAGCTGCTACTAAACTAAAAAGTGAGAAGAATATTGGAATGAAAAATCATTTGAACACAGAAAAAGTTTATTTACACATTTCACTACAACTATTCATAATTTCATCTTCAATTTTAATTAACTTATCTATACACAAATTATGAGGATGATATGACATAGATAGTCTCTCATGTCATTCAAATTAACCATGCTTGGAAAAATCTTTTAATCGTTTCGCCAAACTATAATTTTTACGAGTTGATTTCCTAATTGCACTTTTACACTCATCATACCAATCAATACAGTTTTTAACCTCACTTCCAACTCATTGTCAGCAGCCAACCACTTTCTTGGGTCCATGATAAGCGAATGAACAAAACTAAGTGTAGGCTGGGACTATTATAGAGTAATTGAGTGGTCTTTCTTCATTAATTGTAGACAGGCAACATGTACGTGCTTTATGCAGTCTCAATGCATGCATGCAATAAACACACTGAATCTCTTTTTCATTGTAGAAAAATCCATAACGAGCGAAGTTTCTTTTCTGCGAATTCGTGTACATTGCGACCATTTTCATACTTTGCATTTGATTGTTCTCACACATGAAATAATTCGTTTGATACATATTTTGAACAACAAAGAATTATAATGTTGAGCACTGAACAAAGCACATCGTCCATCAGGTCTATTTTCATGAATGTTACACACCATAACACCATGAACTAGTGAAAAAGCTGAAATCAGGTTTTGCAAAATCCTCTGGTATACATTGAACGTTAGTATGCAATCTTCTTAAAAACTTTGTTTCTCAGTTTCTTTTGTAAAAATTTTTTCATAAAAAAAATCGTTTCATAAAAAATTTTACATACTAATTTTTTACGTACATTTTTCACATACTAATGAGTCAGTGTATTCTGAATCTCCATCTTCCCATTTTATTTTATGATAGTGATATTCTAACCATGTAACATCGTTATACAATTTTGCACTCAATTCCGTCTTTGCAAATGGCAATTGAAATGGAATACAATATAATTATTGAACTGATCAATTATGGCAAGTTCTTTCACAACAATTTGATTACAATCTTGTTTGAACCAGTGAAGATCAACTGTAGCAATTTTCATAGTCGTCTGCTTGTCCACTTCTTTTTGTTCGGTGGGCTCATCGAATCCTCCGTCTTTCTCCCCCTCCTCCTCCTCTCCCGTTTCTGCTCCTTCACCTCCTGTGGCTTCTGGATCAGTGTACTGCACCTTGGCTCATGATAGAAACTATCAGAATCGAGATCACACTGGATACCAATAGACTGAGTTTGCACTTTGTTCTTACTCTCCAAAATATCAGAACACAAAGAATAGGACATTTCAGATGTTACCTGTTCAAAGGTGAAACTGATAATGAGCCAAATTTGTCAGGGTGCACACCTTATATAATATTGCCACAGTGCACTCTATCATAAAATTACTGAACTTCTTCCACCATGCTCATCAGAGGTGTATACTCCATCACACGATCGCTGATTAAAACACAATAAGCAGAAGTATTGCAGGTACTGCAGTATTAAATTCCATTTCAATACGAGCATCTGTTGAAGATTTCAAATGACTTGTTGGGTGTGAACAATCCACAACAACCAGCAGTGTTGAATCACAAAATTCTTAAAGTCGATTTCTGTTTGAGTTCACTATTGATTGAATGATTATAATACGAGGGAGGAAATCCAAAAACATCCTGTATAATAGTTCCTTTTACCTAGCAGATTTTCATATGAATAATACTCGCTGTTCAAATATACTTTAACATTGTAAATACCACAGCTATTGGAATTGGATATTGATTTTTAATTTATTCTTACAATCAGTTTGAAATGCATTTATAACATATTTTGGACTATCAAAAATTGATGTGGTGCAGACTGCCCAAGAATGGTTAAGTGAATTTTGCAAATTTGGTAATTCACAAATCTCCCAATGCCGGAAACCTGATTTCAGTGGAGTGTCAGCATCGAGCAGTCTCAAAAATTTCAGTCTTACGTGATCTTCTAAAGTTATGTAGGGCATTTTCCATTGCAGTTTTGTAATTTTCACACTAACGCTTGTTCCAGTTGCGGACTCAATGCAATTTAGGTCTGTCGGTGACCTCAATAAGACGAGTTCCTGTTCCAAATTTAAAATTATTCTTTGAAAATCTTCAAAAAACAGGAGGATTAATTTCAGATTTTACCGAGTTTTTTTCTTAGATTCAACATTAGATGGGCATCCAGTCTTCTGACGAACTTGACCAGGTGGGGGAGGTAGTGCACCAGGCTTACCTTGAGCGGCCTGAGACGGTGTATGGCGTCTACCATGACCAGAGGCATGCCGATCGAGTTGCTCACTCTCGCAAATGTATCCACTACATTCTCATTAGCCGGCTCGGGGAGGCCATGTATCTCCAACGTGTTGCACCGCGTATACATCTCCAGGTCGTCCAGTCGCTCCTCAGTGATTCGCAATCGTTCTTGGACACTATTAATGTTGCCTCTCAGAGATTCTATTAGTTCCTGCTGTCTATTAATAATTTCACTCTGCTTAGCAATTATCTCCTCCAATTTCTCCCACTTTTCCTGTCCAGCATTTACAAGAGATTTTAGTTCCTCAAAAGAATTTAACAATTCAGTTTTTACAACTTCCTACTTCCCCTCAAAAGGCTCCATGGATTTTGTTTGCTTGCCAGGAACCGAAACTTCACTTTCCCCTGAGCACTGTCTATTTATTTTGACAGGAGTAGAGTCATTTACCCAAAGAGATTGCTGAACACTTAAACAATCAGGCAGTCCTATGACTTGTTTTTCAAAAATGAAACTTCAGTCTCCTTCATATTAACACACGCAGGATGGAATAAACACTTACAGTCTTCGCATAACAATTAGAAGCATTTGAAGAACGATTTACAGGCTGTTTACACTTTCACAAGTACTCATGTTGCCGACTAATGACAAAGTTTTTCACTGAACAAATAATTTTAAAATAAGTTAACTTTTTAACACTTCACTCAAATAGTTCCGTTTAAAACAATTCAACAAATCACGGCAGTCCGAAAACAGAATACAGTTAGTCAGTTATCATTAGCGATAAGACCGTTCAAAAAGACAACTGTCTAGTTCGACTGCTGAACTGATAAGATGAGCTCCTGTTTCAAATTTAAAATTATTCTTAGAAAATCTTCGAAAAACGGGAGGATTAATTTCAGCGGTACACAGAAAGTGAATTTATTATCTGTTAGTGCATATCCTGCTCTGTCAAACCAGCCAACTGATATGTGTTTTTATCAAGCATATTCTTCAAAAGTATAGCTTTAACAGCTTTATGCTTTTCTCATTTGTGTTCCTGTTGTGCTGTCTAGCCTAGCGATGTTTAAAATGTATAACTCCACTTTGAAGATTCTTCTACCTGCTTTTCAATTCCATTATTTACTACTTTTTTTGTATGTATTTTTTATCTCCTACTTTTTAATCCTACTTTATTTCACATTATTTTATGCCACTTTGTTTATAAATTTTTTGTAATCTATTTCTTTTTGAAGCTCACGAACGGACGTAAGTCTTGTGAGCTCCACATTCTATTTCTTGTAATAATTATGTACATTGTCAATTTGATTTTCTATGTTGTACAAGAGATGAATGAATAAACTTGAAACTTGAAACTTGAATTGTGGATGTTGATCCAATCAATCTTGATTTAGAAATTTGTGACCTGCTAATTCATATCGTATTTTGTCAAAAAAGTTATCAATTACGTTACTGCTTAATTTATAGTCTGCCGCAACCGGTGGACCAGCCGGGTCTGCTCCCGGTTTTGTACAGCTGAACGTTCCCTCAATGTGTTTGCACATATAATAAGTTATCAATATTCAATTTATTCTTCAAAGATTTTATAATATCCTCAACTTCATATGCAACCGTATCCAGCTCAATTAATCTATCACCATATTTGAAGCTGGAATTTGTTCCTTTGTTAACATTTGCAATACTATTGTAACTACAAAAATTAATCAATCCCATTTCCCATTGACGATTTTTATCCAATTCTCTAATTTCTTGTAAATGTTCATAGAGGTTACTTGTGTTGGATCTTAATGTAATAACAACCATCTTGTAATGTGTTCAGCACAAACACTTGATTACAACTTATTAGCGAGAAACAATAATGTAAGATGACCACAAAAATCACTATTTAACAGTTGCATGTGCTCTACATTATAAAATATATTTACTCCAATTTCTTTTTGACAATATTTGTCCAATTCGTATGGCAGTTGTAAATTTCCAATTGGATCAAAATACCAAACATTAGAGCCGACTTTTTTATATGCAACTCAATGCGTGCCATCCTTGCTTTCCCTTGCCAAATTCACAATACCATTCTCGCTTTTTAGAACTTTTTTGGGTAATGCATCTAGCATATATATACCTCTTAGCCAATTCTGTAATAATTCGACCAATCAATCAAATCATAATTACTCAATTCTCCTTCAATATTCATGTCTTCTTCTTCTTCTTCTTTCTACTCTTCTTGTTGTTCTATGTTTCTTAACTTGTTCTTGGGGGAATAAACTCACACCATATGATGATGGTGGAGGTAAAGGGGGTGGGATTAAAACTCTCCCGCTACTAATTGGAGGAAAAGGTTTTAAAAAATACCCTTCTCCTGCAATATGCTCTCTCAATCGAGCTATAGCTTTGCATCTAATATCATCACTATAACTTCTCCTCTCATTCTTCTTCTTCTTCTTCTTCTTCTTCTTCTTTCTCAAAGACCCACCAAACGCTGCTTTAGCTTTCATGATGTTTGTAACAAGATAGTGCTTTCTCAGCAAGGGGTGTTTCAGGATTTTGAATATCTCCCACGCTGCACTCGCTAGAGCTCTGTGAGCTATCGCTCAAGTTTTATTATTGCTATTCGTGTATACGCTACATCACGTACCTTACAGGCTCTATCTAATGAATTCATACCTTGATCACCTCTCTTTAATCTTTCATTAACCTTTGTCCCCGGGCCACAATACTGATAGCCAGGGAGGTAAATTTGATTTTGTTGACAGTCAATGAGCTTATTTAAAATAGTGGATGACACATTACCTGCTATGCCTGTCATGCCCTTTAGAACTTGGCTGCTGAACTCAAGATTCCTCTACCTTGTTTCCTCGGACTTTGCTTTCTCCTACATACCATTTTCTTACCTTTGAACTCAATGGTTGAACATTAACTAAAGTTAATCAATTAATTGATCATTACACTAACTTAATCGAGAGAAAATTGAATTGGTTTAATTTTCAATTGAGTTGGAAATGAATTCACACACTATCAGATTGCTATGTGCTTATAACATTGTTTGAATGATAAGAATATTATTTCAAATAACAAATCTGAAAAGGTGAACGCAATTTGAAAGGGGGAAATGATGTCATCGGACCCACCCATATCTGTAGGAATGCGTGCCAAAACAGATGTGGGGGAGCGATGCATCAACTCAGCGAAGCCTCTAGGCTGTGTGTGTGTGTGTGTGTGGTGTGTGTGTGTGTGTGTGTGTGTGTGTGTGTGTGTGTGTGTGTGGTGTGTGTGTGTGTGTGTGTGTGTGTGTGTGTGTGTGTGTGTGTGTGTGTGTGTGTGTGTGTGAGTGTGTGTGTGTGTAGAAGTAAAGTTGCTTGGTGCTGTGCATGCTCGCAACAAACTATAAAAGACCCCACCTTATTTACATATCAGTCACAACAGAGTGTGAGGTGGAAGGTGAACCATTCTTCTGTCTGTAATTCTACTATTCATTGTGAACTTATCAACAACAACAACAAGTGTAAACAGGTAAGAATTGAAAACAATTTTCATCAAAATATGTACACAATTTATTCACTACTACTAACACTACTTTAACACACACATCTTTACAATTCGTAACACATAAGTCACGAATTGTATAGATATAAGAATTGTAATGCTTAACAATTTTCATATCAGTCCAATTCCCCGACTTATGTGATACTAGCAATACCAAATTTTTACAACTTTTATTAAATTCTACAATTTTTTCTGCACTGATGCAGGAAGCAAATCGTTGTGGTAAATATACCTCACACAGCGATTTGCTTTCTACATCCTAGTTTTCAAAATAACATGTTGCCCATGTTTATTGGTATCTCCCTCGCGCTGATGATGGGGTAGGGTACATCCTCTTTCAACTCTCTCAGTGGCACCCAGGGTTTGGGCACAGGCCGATTGATGAGCTGAAAAAAGTCCATCTCACCCCTCTCATCCTCCTCCTCTGCCCGCTGCACTACCTTCATCAGGGGACAAGTGATGAGCTGTCCTCCACCGCAGCACGTTTCTGTTGAAAAATATTTGATTAGTGTCTTATTTGTTTCAGATTATCATCAAATCAGATTCATTGTATCATACTAGAGAACTTGATCAATAGATTCACTACACAATCTCAAAGTGAGTAATAACTTATGTATTGCAGAATCCGCCAACACTAATATCTTGTAATTCATTGTGAATACTTCAAATAATAATGTTGATTTGAAAGAATAATTCTCTGATTACTTTTAACAAATATATCTCAATTCAATTGTATATCCAATCAGTTCAAATAATATTTTCCTTGCTATCAAATAATTTATGCATGACTGATTACTCTTAACAATAATATCTTGTAATTCAATTAGTATCTCTAATCAGTTCAAATAATATTTTCCTTGCTATCAAATATTTATGCATGACTGATTACTTTTAACAATAATTCTTTGCTATCAAATAATTATACATGACTGATTACTTTTAACAATAAAATCTTGTAATTCAATTGTATCTCTAATCAGTTCAAATAATATTTTCCTTGCTATCAAATAATTTATGCATGACTGATTACTTTTAACAATAATATCTTGTAATTCAGTTGTATCTCTAATCAGTTCAAGTAATATTTTCCTTGCTATCAAATTATTATGCATGACTGACTACTTTTAACAATAATATCTTGTAATTCAATTGTATCTCTAATCAGTTCAAATAATATTTTCCTTGCTATCAAATAATTTATGCATGACTGATTACTTTTAACATTAATTCTTTGCTATCAAATAATTTATACATGACTGATTACTTTTAACGATAATATCTTGTAATTCAATTGTATCTCTAATCAGTTCAAATAATATTTCTTTGCTATCAAATAATTATGCATGACTGATTACTTTCAACACTAATATCTTGTTCCAATTGTATCTCTTATCAGTTCAAATAACATTTCCTCGCTATCAAATAATTTATGCATGACTGATCACTTTTAACAATAATTCTTTGCTATCAAATAATTTATACATGACTGATTACTTTTAACAATAATATCTTGTAATTCAATTGTATCTCTAATCAGCTCAAATGATATTTCCTTGCTATCGAATAATTTATGCATCACTGATTACTTTTAACACTAATATCTTGTAATTCAATTGTATCTCTAATCAGTTCAAATAATATTCCTTGCTATCAAATAGTTTATGCATTAGTGATCACTTCTAACAATAATTCTTTCCTTTAAATGATAATTATAATAATAATCAAAGACTTGTATGTGTACAGATTTTTTCCAATGATCGATTTTTTATAAAAAATCTGTACACATACAAGTTAATAATATTTGTTGAAACTAACCTTTGTTTGTGAGAAGATTGTCTCGTGTTCATCCCCGTTAACCTCAGGCTCGTCAAACACCAACCTCCTCTTCCCCTGCTTCTGCTTGATGTTGTTGCTCAGCGTTGTTAGCACCACACACCGCGGTGCCCAGGTAGCAGGTGGAATCAAGTGTTGAACTGGACTGTTACCCAGCACGATCTCCCCAGGCAATGGTGGTTCCATGGTGAGCGGAGAAGGAGCAGCTGCAGCAGTGGAGGCTTCGGCAGCGAGGGCAGCTTTCCGCTGCCAGTAGTTGAGGATACGTTCCTGTGCCGGTGGGTTACAAAACAAAAAAAAATTCAAATTTCCCCCCTAGGCCTGCTGCTATCTCCTCCCACATCGTTATCAACATCATTCAGATTTGTAAGTATTCTCTCCTATCATGAAAAACCATTATATTCATTCAAACATTCTATATTTTTTGAATAGCACCGCCTCTTGTGATGCTTATTGATTTCTAATATTGTCAAATTATTAGATATTTCATTGTTTTCACAGCATTGGAGTGCTCACCTCACAACTCGGTTTCCAACGTCATAAGCAGTTGAGCTCTCGCCAAGGCAACATACCTGAGAGGTTACCACACAATCACTCCTACATTGAGAAGGAAGCATAGCCAAATAGCCATCTATCTATACCTGCACATCTATAGCCGAGGAGATACCTGTCATTCACGTCCTGTCAACCAACACATGTAAGTACATTCTTACTTTGATTTTATCCTCAGAGGGGAGTCGGAGGAGAGGGAGATTGTCCTCAGAGGGGAGGATTTTTGTCCTCCAAGGACAAAAATCCTTCTACAGCATACTGCATTCATGCATTTTTTTTTAGCTCATCTTTACAATGTGGTATATCTGGGTGATCTTCCCCTTCTTTCTTGCACTCTTCATATAAACAAAATGGTAAATGTATTACTTTTTCAAATGGATTTTCGATAATATATTTGCAATAGACACATCGCAGATAGTGATTTTTATATAAGAAATAACCATTTCTTGCAAAATAGTCTGCTTCATCAGATAATGATTTACAATAGTCACAATGTAGATGACGATGATGATTTTCAAAATACTCTCCTTGAACAGATGAATCTTCTACATGATTAAAAGTTAAATATCTTTCTTCATATTGACATAGAATATTATTATCTGAATTCCCCTCTTTAATTGTTATATTATCTTTCCTTCCCAATGCACAGTTCGGACTGTACCTTGCATGTTCTATTGCTGGTATGTCACTTTCTTCCCATTATCCCAAATAAATTGAACAAAATACACAGTGCACAATGTCTGGTACACATGCGAATATAAATCCCTCTTTTGCCATGTTTTCCACTGACAAATGCTGAGTTCATCCATCTTTTATCAAAAGTCAATAATATAAATCTTTAATGCAACATTATCTGATCCTGAGATAACATTTTCACACAGCGTTCTTCTACAATGCTAATTCACAACTGATTTTAAAACATGCAGTTGTACTCTATCACTCTAATTCTATATCATCCTGATCGTTATTCTTTTGTTTTTCAGATAATAATAATAATATCGAGTGACCTGGCTGGCTCAGGTCTGGTGTCAGAGTTTTCAGGTCGCAGCTGATCAATTTCAGGGCCTCTGACATGACCTAACGACTGCTTTTTAGGCGGCCGGGACCGACGGCTTAACGTGTCCATCCGAAACACGCGAGTGGCCCGAGATAAATATCTTGCCCAAATCTAACATCATCATCATCATCATCATCATGCCAAGGGAACGCAGACTACGTGGCGTGGATTCCAGCGCTGTCTGCCATTGTATTAGCATTGAGGATATCAAGGAAATCAACATCGAGAACGTGCTTGAGAGGTCGAAACGTCACTTTTTTGAGATAATTAGGGAGCACGCGGCATGGCATGATGGGAATGTGAAATGGTTCATTGTGTTAAATGTTTTATTGTACAAATTAGTGGTGATGGATGATGGGGTTAGCGAGTCTGTCTCATCTCTTGTCAATCTTCATAGTTACTCTAACATAGCACTAAACGTGCTTGAATATTATGGAGATTTTAATGATCATTTCATGTTGGCCATAAGAAAAATCCTGTCATCTTTTGACACTTTGTTCGACATGGCAGCAGTTAGGTGTTGAAGAAAATTGGCTCACTGGATGTGAATGTGATTAAATTTAATCCAATATTCACATCCAGTTTCATTCAAACACCCCAGTTTCTTAAAAACAAACATTGTATTATAAATGTCAAAAATCTGTCTGACGAAAAATGCTTTTTATGGTCAGTCCTCGCATATTTCCATCAGAAACCAAAGGACTCACTCTTGAGTGTAAAGTATTTGAGCAAGTTTGCTCACACACTTAATACGCGAGGTGTAAATTTTCCGGTGATGACACAGGATATTAAGAAATTTGAAATACTGAATCCGGATATTGCAATTCATGTCATCGCGTATGAAAACAAAAAGTTTTTCCCCTACCGCATTTTCCGCACCCTTCAACACCAAATTGCTCTTTTTAATTTGAAAGCAGATGCAGGAGAAATGCATTTTTGTTTAATTAATACCACAAATGGGAAAAACGGATTATCGCGCCTTCTCTCTCACCTTCCAAAACACGACGGTCAAGTAAATGTTTGTAATTTCTGTTTTCATAGATTTACATCGAACAAAACTAAGAATTGTGATGCGAAAGCAATTTGATGAAACATGAGCAGCTTTGTTCCAAGTTTGAATCACAGCGTGTTTCATATCCTAAACGCAGAGACACAATTAAATTTAAGAAACTAGGCATGATGTTGAAGAAAAAGTATGCAATTTACACGGATTAGAAACTTACATTGTTAATATGATAATAATGATGATGATGAATCCGATTCCGATGAAATTACTCATAGCTATACAAAGAAAACAGTGCGACATATTCCCTGCAGGTATTGTTTTGTTGTTATCGATGTGAACGGGGAAATTGCTCACGGACTTGTACTCCATAGATTGAGTAATTCAGATGAAAAAATCATGGAGAAATTTCTTCAGGAAATTACAGATCTCAGTGACATTTTGTATGAGGATATGAAACGTGAAATTCCAATGCAACATTTATCCAAAAATCAAGAGTGCGTATCTCAATATTCAGTAAACTGTGGGATTTGTGCCAAACCATTCTTAGACACCGATATTGAATGTTGTCACCATGCGCATGAAACCAGAAATTACCTATGTGCTGCCCATGTTTCTTGTAATTTATCAGCTCGTACTCTAGAGTATATTTCGTGTTATTTTCACAATTTCTCCGGGTTTGATTCACATTTCATTCTGAAAGCGCTTGGTAAATGTAAAAAAGAAACTTCCTGCATTGTGAATACGTCAGAGAGATTTTTGAGACTTTCAGTAGGCAAAATTGAATTTTTAGATTCCTACAAGTTTATGAATGATCCTTGGAAGTATTGGTGCGTAATTGGTAGAGAGTACAGACATGGAAAAGAAGTTTGAACGTTTATTTTCAGTGTTTCATGACCCACCACTCGAACACAGACATCTCTTGTTGAAAAAAGGAATATATCCTTACTCATATATGAGTTGTCCCGAAAAATTCGCAGAAACATCACTTACTCCCATCGAATGTTTTCATAATGATTTAACTGATACACCTCTGTCTCATGAAGAATATGAGCATGTGCAAAGAGTGTTCTTGACATTCAAACTGAAATCTCTCGTTGAATATCACAATTTCTATTTATGTTTGGATGTGTTGCTATTAGTGGAAGTTTTTGAATCTATGAGGTCTACGCTTTTTAGCTCATACGGCCTTGATGTAACTCATTTTGTTTCCCTCACACACTTTACCTGGAATTGTATGTTGAAGTATACCAAGGTCGAACCAGAGTTAATCACACATCCTGACATGCATCTCATGTTTGAGGTGGTGATGAGGGGCGGGGTCTCATTTATTGGTAAACATTATTGTGAGGCGAATAACGAGCATCTACCTGAGACATACGACCCCTCAAAACCAAGTAATTATCTCCTTTATATTGATGCAAACAGTTTATACTCGGAGGCCATGAGTTGAAACTTACCTGTTGGAAATTTCAAATTTCAAATTCCCTGAGGAAAAAATTTCCAAGCTTGATTTCGCGAATTTGGACAGCAATTCAGAAACTGGATATGTAATAGAATGTGATCTCAAGTATCCAAGGAGTTACATGATAAGCATGCCAGCTCCCCACTCGCGCCTTCCACCAAACACCTCCACACGAATTGCTGTCAAACTATCAAACAAATGAGAACAGTCAAACTGGAACCAAAAAGCTCATGAACACACTTTTTGACCATGAAAGTACATTGTTCACTACCTCAATTAAAACTCTACCTCCAGCTCGGTTTGCAATTAATAGAAGTACATCACATAATCAGCTTTTCTCAATCTCCCTGGCTGAAAAGCTACATCGACTTCAATATCCGCAATAGACAGACCGCAAAAAATAAATTTGAAGTATCATTCTTTAAGGCCTGTTGTAATTTGATTTTTGGTAAGACTATACAATCAGTTTGCAAATATATAAATGTTGAAATCATCACAGACAAAAAACGATTAGATAAGTACATTTCAAATCCGTTATGCAAATGCTTGCAAATAATTAGTCCGAATGTGATCGCGGTTTTCTCTTGTAAGTTGGAACTAAAAATGAACAAGCCTATCTATTCCGGGTTTTCCATACTGGAGTTGAGTAAATTTCATATGTACGATTTTTTCTATTGTAAATTACAAAAAATTATACCGTGGGATCGTGTAGAACTCTGTATGACTGATACCGATAGTTTTCTTTTAAATGTAAAAGTAGAGGATGTGTATCAGTTGATTAAAGAAAATTTGAACCTTTTCGACACTAGTAACCACCCTCCTTACCAACCCTGCTTTTCCATGGAGAGAAATAAAGTTGTAGGAAAGTTAAAGGATGAGCCAGCCTCAAAGCCTATCGGTCAATTTATTGGGCTTCAATCTAAACTTTACTCATATTTAGTACCGTATGTAATGAGAATGAAGAACCTGTAAATAAATGTTAGCAAAGGGTGTACAGAACGGAGTGAAATATAGAAAACCTTATTCTAATTTATACAAGGAATCATTGATTGAACGTTGTGAACACATTGAAAAATTCAATTTGATGAGATCCTATAATCACACCATGTATCAGATTGAATGTGTAAAAATCTGCTTGAGTCCTTATGACAACAAGAGATACATTGCAGAGAACGGCGTGGACACTTTGCCTTTTGGGCATTATAGAGTGCCAACAACTCTCAAACTGATTTCTCAGTATGTGCCGTGACAATCATCCAACACCACTAATTCAATTTCCTATTGTAAATATGAATATTATTAGATCTAAGATAGCATTAGAACTCCATAGCGTGCCACATGTCAACTATCCCACTTGCAAATATGAGTTGAAAAGTGAAAAAGACTTGCTTCAAGCTGATCTCATTAAGACGAGCAGTTTATCAAGTTTTAATAAAGGTTATAGGTATATCTTAGTTGTATATCTTAGTTGTTATTAATTGTTTTTCAAAATTCGCAAATGTGTACCATTAAGAGACAAGTCAAGTCAATATGTATTTGATGCACTCGAACCAATTATTTCTAAAAATAAGGGAGTTAAGTTGTTCCAATCAGATCAGAATAGAACAGAATTCTTTAATTCAAAAGTTAAAGCATATTAGATGGATACAGTATTAAACATTACAATGTTTTCAGTGATAAGAGAGCTTCATAGTTGAAAGGTTTAATAGAACAATTAAAGCAAAAATTTATAGATATTCAAATGAATGTGGAATCAAAAACTGGATAAGCAATCTAGACAGTTTGGTTCAAAATTATAATGCATGTCACATTATTTTTTATATTTAATAACGATTAGCCTCCTGCTTAGCATCAGTCGGTAGAGCATGAATATTTTGATAATTATAAAAATTAGGTTGTAGTTTTTCATAGGATACAGTGTCATAAAAATCTTTATAGGCCAGATATGAGCTTCCACTATAATTCTGATAATCCATTAAAAAAATAATATATGGTACTTATCCTATAGTATTGAGGGATAAAAAATAAATCGCACACCATAAACAATTTGATACAAATATTGCAAAAAATAAATCAGAGCAAAAAAAATATATAGAGCGACAAAAAATATATGATATGAAATAGAACAATAATCGAAATCTATAAAATATCACAGGCTAAATACTATTCTCTAAATTCTAAATCACGAAACGTTACCATGTGCTTTTATTTTATGATCAAATGCATCTATTTGCATGTAGCTGCGATATCAGCTTGCTAATACTTGTCGACTTGGACAATTCCATTTAAAATAGATTTCTTAAAATCAGCTCGAAAAATTGACAACCAATAATCCAAATATATATATTAAATTCTATGGTATCTAATAGATTTCTTTGTAATGAATATATATTTTATCTCAGGGTATGAGATTCGGCACCTGATGGAATAAATAGAGCAATTCATCTAGTGAATCAGAGCTACAACAAACTATCACAAATTATATTGCAGAAATTAATGATCATATGAAAATGTATTAACAGCCTAGATTTTATACTTATTTGATTTATAGGACTTCTGATATGTAGATTGACTCGTTACTTCCAATAGAATACCTTTAATACTACATTTACTTGCGCAAGTATTTTTTACCAAATTCTTAAATTATAAGAAAACCTTTCAACGAGCTAGCTTAGATTCTTATTTAATTTCGAAGCACTGAGGGCGCCCTATCACTATTTCAATATTTTTCACTCACGTGTCGAAATTTTCTTTGAGCTGCTGATGTCGATCCAACTCCTGGTGGTCCTGGACTATTGTAGCCGGAGTCGTCTTTCCAAGGGGTTACAAAATTATTCAAAAATGAAAATGACTTTTGCTTTATAAGAGCATCACAAAGTCTTATAAGAAATTTAGTAATTTAATTTAACTTTAAATTATTACAAGATATAGCAAGGTATTACGCTCTATAATTTTTAGGACTCTCTGACATTGGTGGCATTTGGCAGGCGAGTGTCGTTCTCCTTTCTCAATTAACAATTCTCATTTCTGATTTTCAAATTTGCATATAAAATTTGAATATTCTAGTCCTCCGCCATTCAAGGCTCAAATAGACTGTGCCAAAATATTAAACTATGACTTATGTTATATATAATAATTTTCTTGCCTTCGGGCCATATCCAAAACATAGACTATACAACAATTTTATACAAACTCTATTTATTTGTAGAAATATATACAAATATTTTTGAATCGGCTCACTATTGCTGCCTATCAATTGCCATTATGTGATTGGTGCATGCAAAATGTTACAGTATTCATGCGCCTGGTAACCTCCTATTCCCTAAATACATTTAATTATTTTTATTGGGTTCTCAAATATGCTCCCTACATGCCTAATTAATTTTTTATGTTATTTTTTGTTTCATGCATCATAATAATTAGCCATGTGAGACTTAGTTCGTCAAATTGCATACCGTTTTGCCACAGTAAATTTCTGCCAAGGTGTTTGGTCAGATTCTACGTTGTATGGCTCGGTCGATCGTTAGGTCGCCGATCACTGAATGTTTATGCCTAACCTCAATTTTCATATTTTATATAATATATATATTAGCAAAAAATTATTCCATTCCTCTTAGGCTGTTGTACAGTTTAGCCAGGACGATCTGATATTATCTAATCTTTATGTTATCTCTTTGGCGATATTAGCCAATACTTCACTTGGACCTATAAATATTTCAGCTAGGGATTTTTATTTATCTATCCAAATTACAATATGTTACATGCGCCCCTGGATTTGAATTCAAAATATTCGAGAATCACAATGTTTTTAATGAAAATCCATCCTTCAACACATCAACATAGTCCATAGTTTGTCTACAAAATATACTCTCAAAATTTTACAAGAGTTCGCAGATCTTATCTGCTGCGCCCCCTTTTGACCTCTATCAAATACATTAACAAATTTTCCTTATCAACACGAAAATATCATAGATATAACATCTTAGACATCTCTATTTCCACACTTGTAACACAGTATTTTTAAATTTGCCGCTCGCAGGCCGCCAACCTAACTACACACATTACACTTGATTCTCTTATAATAGATTTCTTTTAAACAATAACTTTGATGTACAAATTTTCTGGGGCTTATATTCTATTGTAATTCCTAGGTCTTGATATAAATAATTTTCCATATATCAGGTACATTTCCTTTCTCCTGCAACATGGTTTTTGGCTTTTGGTAACTAGCATTCAATTGAGGTTTTTTAGTAACAAACATGGCATAACTAATAATTAATAATTTATAAAACATATAAATGAATATATAACATTGATAAATACAATAATAACAATGATAAAACGTTTTTGGGTACAATATATTTCTTTTCATATCATATGTTGAGCGCTAAATACATTCAATCTATATGTCCTTGTTGGTCTACCAGTTCTGGATATCTGCTTTCTGAATCATATTCTTGGCCTGGCTTTCTACAGCACAAAACTACCTTATTCGTCACATTTTTCACAT
>NW_024090938.1:0-23028 GCF_014356525.2 Nilaparvata lugens | reverse complement strand
TTTCATTCGAAGAAATTATCCGTTCACACATGTTTGACATTCTTGTTCTGTCGTTAGTGACTATACTTCCATGACAAATAAATGGCTATATTAATGCTATTAACCTTATTCTTTTTTGAAACTTTTATTTGGGAAAATACAGTTTTGGGCTATGTCTGTTTGTCTTCTCCCAATCATATTATATATTATAATTGTGTATATTTCCATTTATGGACTATTCTTGGTTGATATGCCATCTTATTTATCTCTTTCCTATATAGGGCTACTTGTAATATAAATATAAAGAAAATAAATAAAAATCTCATAACATGTTGTGATAAAATATTTTAAAAAAAGGGTACTGAGATTTTTATTTATTTGCTTTATATATATTATAATTATGAATTGTGATTGTAAATGAAATGAATAAATAATATACAGAGTATTCACAATGAAATACATGGATTATGGTGAGACATTGGACATGATAGTGCAAAATGAGATGAGCTATGAAGTGCAGAACATACATAATCGTATTCTCCATTTGACCTGATTCCTGCAGGCGATGATGACGTGTTGGTGGGGGGAGGGGGAGTCGGGCTCTGAACTGTAGAGGGAGTCTTTGACATGACCGGGAACCCTGTATGAGGTCAGCAGGCGGTAGAACTGGGCCATGCACAGCGGTTGGCCTTTTTCCCGGAGGTGGCGCGTTCTACCGGCAGGGCTTTCCTGCAAAAAGGAAATCGAAATTGCTGTAAAAAATAAAATAAAAATTCCTGTATAAAATTAAATTAAAATGTGTGTGTTTCAAAATAGTTATTTGTGCAACTAGTGCGCAAAGTAACAGTTTGCTGCACCGAAAGAAACGTTTAAGCCCGAGCCGTAGGCGAGGGCGGAATGGTTTGTTGAGTGCAGCAGAGGAACTTTGCGCACGTATTTCACATTAAATTTTTCCTACAGATACCATTGAATATGAGAAGTGGGTAATTATGGGTAAAATGCCTGAAATCCATCAAATGTTTTTCTGTGTAATTTTATATTGATAAAAACCTTAATCCTAAAATCCTAAAGTCCTCGTGTCCTTGGTTAAAAATATAATTAATAATTTGCTCGTTGTGCTTCGTTACACCTCTGCTCACTATAGCAGCCACAGCAGTCACTCTTACCAACTTCATTTTGATTTTGCTGCACTGTTGCTCCATATAACCTACTAAGTATTTTGCGTTGCCATGTTGCAAATCTGGAGTGCAGGAAAAATTTTTCCCGCACTAGAGCGGAAAAGTGATTCTTTGCGTTCTGTAATCAGTGCAGCAATGGCCACTTTTCAAGGTAACTGTAGGAAAAGATATTTTCGTAATAAATATAGGAATCTCCTGTAAGTTCATTGTACATTTCTTCATAGCCTACAATCGATCTGTCAATGGTGATGAGTTGGAGAAGAATAGAGCTATCTGCTTTGTCCAATGACTGAATCGAATTTTGATCATGAATCAAATTTCATTTCCCTTTCATTCTTAATATGTCAAATAAGTATTAACATTTAGGAAGAAGAATAAGAACAAAGAGAGCATTTATTTATTTGTGCTTACTCAGCCAGCTGTGGGTGAGCACCCAGCCAGTGCGAGGCATTGGTAGAGGGGAGAAATCATTTTCTCCTTATTCAGTTGCCAGCAAGCAGCCGTAGGTTTAACCACGGTATCTTTCAACTACCGTGGGTTTAACAACTACTCCACGATGTGATTATTCACTTCAAGTTTCTTTCTTTCTATTTTGTTAAGTGATTTTGAATTTTTCGACATATGAAGATATTTGTATATAAGTTATACTCAAACCCGCTATTGAAGGTAAACTATTTGTTATACTTTTTTATTATATTTAAGGTTGTTCATCTGAGAGTTGACTAACTTCAAAAGTAATTCACTCAAGTAAAATAGAAATGTTATTATTGATTTGTTCATAAAATTATTGTCGTATAGTTAATAGGGAAAAGTAGTTATCAATAGTTTTCTTAAACGTTATAACTGGATTATTAACTTAATGTAAAAGTAGAGTGTATAATTAGACTACGTTACAATTCAAAGGGTTAAAGTCCGAATGTACTAGAGATAATCGTTCACACTAATGTAATAATTGAATTGTTCCTTTTAGAAAGATAAGTATTATGTTTAGGATTTAGAAATTATTCTTGGCTGTTTTATTTCACAGCGGTCCATGTTTGTGGCAAACTAATTTACTACTGACTATGGAAGAACGATCCTTGTTAATGCCAAATCAATCCACAATTATGAATAGGAGACAAGGGACTCCAGGTGCATCATACGAGGAACAGGTTAAAACGGATATGGAGGATAGGAAATAGTTGCCAAGCTGTGTTTTCTTTTAAGCAATTATGTAACATCTTTACCAAATACTCTGTGACGTAACTCGGTACCGAGGTAATGTGACGATCAAATTATATTTTCCGGCATTGAGATTCATGAAAGACTTAAACAAATAGATGGGCCCATCATCAATTTAGAATAAGGATATTGTCATGTATATGGAGTTTTGTAAAGTGGTAATCCTTTTTTTTTTATAATGAATTTATAAAAATTCATTGTGTTTGATTGAATTTTTCCTGAATTCATTCCTTTAGATGAGAATACCGAATAATTAGTAATAGGGTTTCCTTAATACTGATTATCAATAATTTATAAATTATTTCAATATTTTTAGAAAATCGTTGTCTTAACAAAATTTTTTTCAATTCAAAATTTCTTTTCAAAACCCATACGACAGCGATTTCATGACAGACAGAGAAAAGATAGTAAACTGACGTTAATAAGGCGCTGATTTTGTAACTTGAATCTCTCTTTACTGTACTATAATAAGTCCCAATGAATTAATTATACCGTCAGTTTCAGTTATAGTGCTTGTTTCAGCCAACAACTCCTAGTTGAACTTCTGGTTTGAAATGATATCTAGTGGTGTTTGTGCCTTAACTCCTGTTTCAACTTATGTTTCAAATCGGGTGATGTTTGAGCCTAAACACCTGATTTGAATCCAGTGGGTTTTCAGGTTTCAGCTTTGACTGCTGATTAAATCTCATATCAACTCCTGGTCAAGAATCAACCACTAAAAATAGGGTCTCATCTGAATATGGATAATCAGTAATATATATTATGTTTGAATAATAAAAATCATCTGTGGAGTAGACACATTTATTCATGGAGGAGATAATCACAATCAACACAGCTTTTTCGGATTAATTGCGCACTTAAAATATTTTTCTTTCACTTATTACCGACCCAGTTAATCTTTGAATGGAACCACATCCCAGTTAATTCATAGAAAAGTCTCTGGGTTAATTGAACAATTTGAATTTTTATACCTCTCAGCGATCGAATTAATTTTCTAACTCAACGATTTTGGTGATGGTTCATGGAGAGATTTCATAATATTATTTTTCTACAACTGCGCGTAAAGAAAGAATTTACATACTCAATTCTCCTCGTAAAACAGCTTATTTCTGAGGAGAATCTACTTATCTCGCTAACCATCCGCGCATGCGCAGTAGATTTTCTTTACGGTCGCTAATCAGCTGATGGTAAGCAGCTTGCCAAAAGACAAACCACTCTCGGTCAGATCTTAACCTAAAATTCGTTAATTGTTCCGATTCTGCAGCCATGATGGATATCAGTGTAGACGAATATTATTATTAACCGCCATATTATATTATTATAGATAATATATTATAGATAATTATTATTTCCGCCAGATATAAGTGATTTAACAGGTTTGTGCAGTTGTAGAAAAAAAATTGTATGTAATTCGCGCGTTATGCTTCTTTATCGCTCTTGCAAAATTAATTGAATGAGATTACTTTTATTCGATTCAATAGGGAACTGTGGAATAGCTATTTATGTATTAAGAGCGTAATGCGCGACTTCATCGCGCATTCCACCTTCATCAGCTATTCCACAGTTCCCTATTGAATCGAATAAAAGTAATCTATTCTCCAGCACACACCATAGAGCAACAATAGCATGAGAAGATATGTATGAGAAATGTTTATGATATCCCATGGTATAAGTCGTTTATGTACCAAATTTGAAGTCGATTTTTGTTAGGTCAAGCCGATTACTGTCTATTAATACTGTTTTGGCCGTGTGACAGTGTGAGAACAGCATTCTATGAGAGACAGCATCACATAGCTTCACGAAATGAGCTTTCATAATATTATTATCGCCATTGAAAATTGGGACATGAAGGCCCAATAACCACACATGATAGAGTATCAACACAATATGATACAGTATCATCTCAACTTGGTACTCATTACCATCATTTGATACAAAACTTTCAAACTTTGAATGAATTCTACAAACCATGAGATATCTTTTTATGCCGTCTTATCTCTATGGTATCACCATAAATGATACAGTATTACCACTCATGATACAGTGTCACCACACATACTACAGCAATATGATACTGTATCATCTCAACTCGATACTCAACACCATAATTTGATACAAAACTTCTAAACTTTCTCTCATAGAGTGCTATTTTTACACTCTCACACGGCCAAAACAGTATCAATAGACAGTAATCGGCTTGACTATACAAAAAATCGACTTCAAATTTGGTGCTTAAACGACCTATACCATGGGATATCATAAAGATATCTCATACATATCCTATACATATCTTATCATGCTATTCTTGCTCTATGGTGAGTGCACGTGAAGATATCTTCTTATGCTACATTTTCTCTGTGGTATTACCATAAATGATACAGTATCACCACACATGAGACAGTATCGATACAATATCATCTCAACTTGCTACACAACACCATAATTGGATACAGAACTTCCAAACTTTGAATGAGTTCTACCATGCGATATCTTTTTGAGATGATCCATGAAAAATTTCCACAATTCGTGGGTTAATAATTGTCAAATGTTCATCTTCTTTTTTAGCACTCACCGATCAAGTTTATCTTTGAACTGCGCCACATTGGCGACGACCCGAGCCGCTAGCAGTGCGATGTCGTTGTTGGATTTGATGTTCTGCAGAGGAAACAGCATGCCTGGGTTGACGTTCACTGGCAAGCACAGAGGTTGAGCCAGGTACATGTCATCTAACCACCACTCGTAGGCCTGCATCAATCAATACATCAATCAATAAGTCAACCAATAAATCAGTCAATCAATCAATCAATAAATCAGGCACAGTGGTTGGGCCAGGTACATGTCATCCAAGCATCACTCATACTCCTGTAGAACACCAAATGATTCATTATTTTCTTTGCTCGTTTACAAATTGATTTTACTGTCTTTACTCTGGATGAGATTTGGGACGTAGCCTATGAGATCCTATGAGATGCAAGTTTGAAAAATCTCGTAGACTACGGTTGATACTAGGAAAATAATATATATCCGTGTTGTCAAATTGTGTGATACATCAATCAGGACTTCCCATATATGCCGGACCTGCGCCTACAAAAAAAAAAAATGGCCGCCGTAGGTGGTGGCCGGAATTGATATTTTAAACAGGAACTAGACAAACTGAGATTTCGACGAACTGAGACGCTCTCCAACAGCTGATTAGTGATTTTTTTCTCAATAGTAATTCCTATAAGACCACGACATACGGCGACCAAAATATAGGAGGTCCTGCATCAATGTTTTCTTGCAAGCCCATCTGACTGGATGTCAATTTTATTTGATTATATATCCAGTCATTTATGGTCTTGCATGGTAAAATTGAAACTCGGCAACATGGAATAGTCCAATTCTCAACATCTTTCCTTGAGGTATAATTCCCATTGTTGTTTATGACTCATAAATTAATATGAATCAACTCAGTTCAACTAAGATGGGATCTGATGAAGATTTCTCTTCAATTGCCTGCTGAAACGATTCGATTCAAATGAGATTTGGAAGGTAGGGAAGGGGGAAGAATAAAACGAAAAATTAATTAAGAAGAAAGAAAAAGAAGAGAAGAAGAAACAGAGAAAGAAGAAAATGAAGAAGTAGAAAGAAGAAGGAGAAGGAGAGGATGAAGAAGAGGTGAGAAGGCCGGAGCGAAATTTGATGATGATGAGAGACGAAAAGGTAAAAGAGAAGATAAAGTACAAGATAGTAGTTAGCCTACTCAGATGCTATGAGATGAAGAGAGATTATATAATGGTGGAGCAGAAAAACATAGTAGAGAAATGGAGACAATTGATAGAAGAAAAGAAAAGTGATGAAAAGAAGATGAAAAAAGGAGGAGGAGGAGAGGAGGAGGAGGAGGAGGAGTAGGAGGAGGAGGAGTAGGAGGAGGAGGAGAAGGAGGAGGAGGAGGAGGAGGAGGAGAAGAAGAAGAAGAAGAAGAAGAGAAGAAGAAGAAGAAGAAGAAGAAGAAGAGTTATAGAGACCCTTGAGCGATCCAATCGTAAGTCGACCATGTAAATTAGCACTCGTAATTGGATCGGCTATGCATGGGTGCTATAATCCTTCCTTCCTGAAAATCGCTATTGCTATAGTGAGGTCCACGTTATAATGACAGTCGAGGGATACAGGAGAACAGCGTTGCCATGCCTCTGCCTTTCCACTGCATTAATAATATAGAGGATAGTTGATACCGGTATATCTAATGTAATATTAACCGTTCATCCTTGTTTGGAATAATCAATTATGTTTTATTCGTCAAGAAAATATATTGTACAATGATTTGATGATAAATTTTAAAATTGAGATTAAATACAATGGGGTTGCATGAAGAGATTGAGATTTCGCACAATTTGGCAACGCTGATATTTTTTCAAATTCCCAGCTTGTGTATTTTGAGTATTAAATATATCCAGTCATATTTTATATTTGCATTAAAAATCGAAATTTCACACAATTTGGCAACACGGATATTTTGTTCTTGTCCCATCTTGTATAGATTGTTGAGAGTGAGTTGAGACGAGTATAGTTATCAATACAAATTAGTGGTTTTCCTTAAAACACAATTTCTCATTTTCTTACACTAAATTTTGTAAAATTACGCAAACATGTCCATTATGGTGATTCAAAAGATATATTTCAGTTTTCAGTTTTTAATTTTTGTTGTTCTTCAGTGAAAATAACTGAATTTCAGAAAAGTTAAATTATAAACGGACTTAAAAATGTTATCCAATTTTTGGAGTTGACTATTCCGGACTTAAAAATGTTATCCAAATTTGGGAGAGAAATTAATAATGCAAGAGTTTCCTTAGTTTTTCTCTTCTGGTCAGTGTTTTCATGTGAAAATCTATACTATTAGAAAGGAAAGAACTGGCTTATATACGTACGAGATAGGAAAATTATGTTTGACGCATAATCACGTCTGACCTACTAGACTGATTAGCTTGAAATTTTGCATATAGATATTATATTAACAGATGATGGTTATAGGCCTACTTTCAATTCTTCAAGATTTTATTACGTCAAGTTTTCGGTTTGTCAAGTTTCAAAATCGACCCTTGCAGAGCACGCGTTTCCTGCCAGAGTGAGGTCCACGTTATAATGGCAGTGAAGAAAGATAGCAGAACAACGTTGCCGATCCTCTCTCTTTTCAATGCCTCCTACAGACGGTAGCTGATACAGGTTTATTGATGTAATGTTAACTGTTGATTCTCGTTTAAAATAATCAATTATATTTTATTAGTCAAGAAATTAAATTTTTCAAATATTTCATAAAGAATTTTAATAAATACGATGAAATATTTTGTTAATTGATTGTTAATTCTACATTGTTAAAAGACGATCTGGCAACAGAGCAAAGCGAGATAGAGATAGCCTTATCCGCTCTGTTGAATGATAGACAAGGATAGCAATATCATTGCTAATTAAACACTGCTATTATAACGTGGGCCTGACCATAGTAATAAATAAAATTTGGTTGAAAACAATTCCAGACTATCTCATTATAATGAAACATTGCGCTACTGTTTTATTTCCTCATTCGTAATCACAGAGACCTATTCCCATAACAAAAAGAGTTCATAACAAAGCCTCTCAATCAATACCAACCCACTGTTTTATAATTATTATAATAGCACGACTGTTTGCCCTACTTGACTTGGAATATGTAAATGCATTACCTCTTCCCCCAATCTATATCGGTATCGAGTTGTAACAATAACTGAATTAGTAAATATTATGTAAACGTTTTCATTTTCATCTGGAGGGTGAGAATTATAGTTACACAATCAGCTGTTCGATTTTCTGGAAAAAGCCTGCTTATATCATTGTTATGATTTGTGCTCATTGAAATAAATATCAGATTATTTCTGGCTATATAACTGGGACAGACTGATAGGAATAAACGTAGACTATTGATAAAAGAATAACGTTTTTCCAAGTCTGATATGACTGTGTTCGATTCCAGTGGTAAGCAGTTGAAAATGGAATACAAACAGTTTCTATCAGTTTAATATTAAAGAATATGAATGTTTCTTATGGGGGTGTTCACACACCCCCCCCCCAAATGGAAAATATTTTTCCTTGACGAATAAAATAAAATTGATTATTTCAGAGAAATATAAGAAGTCATGGATAATGGCCTGTTTTTTTTCGTTTCAGAGTGTTATATTGTTTGCTATAATTGTTTTCTAATAAATGAGGATAGCGAATACCAATATATCTGATGTAATATTGACTTCATCCTTGTTTAGAATAATCAATTATATTTAATTCATCAAGAAAATATATTTCTCAATGAGTGAATAGAAAACTCTCATTATTGAGATTATATATTTTGTCTACAAATTATTAAGTTTAAAATTGTTGAGAAACGACCTGGAAACGTCGCGGAGATAGGAAAGGATAGCGCCATGTGCTTTGTCGAATGATGGACAAGGATAGCAACACTAATGTTAATCGATTGCTGTCATTATAACGTGGACCTCACTATAGGAAGATGATAGACAAGGATAGCAACACCACTGTTAATCAAGTATTTGTTGAATTAAAAAATGATTTTTGTGTGTTTTGAATTGTGATTTGAGTGTGTAATTGAAGAATTTGGAAGTGACACATAACCTAGCTACATTTCGACTGTTGTATAAATTAGAATTGGAACCGTTTTGGGCGTATAGTTGACCTGTCGTACTTTTCTGTTAGTAGTGTAATTCCGAATGATTGAATAATTAAATCAAATTGAAATTGAAATTGAAATTGGTTTATTCGCCATAACATTTTACAATCAGTACTTACATTAAAAATATGATAGATACTATAAATAATATTATAAGTAATAAATTTATATAAAAAGGCACTACCGGCATGAGTGGAACTTGTTCGCCAGCAGTGAGTGCGATTAAAAATACAAATATTATAACATTAATCAAGACTAAAAGTGGATATTATATACTATATTACTCATCGTACAGAATCAAGAAAAACGTACTATAACAGACGGATTATACACTATGATCTTACAGTTATTACACAATTATCATTTCATACACTTATCTTGAAATAAACTCTAGATTTCACCCACTCTTCTATTTCACTACTTAGTTTTCTTGTTATTCTATTGTTTATAAAGTGATATGGGACTATATAAGCAAAGTATTCCATGAAGTATGTGAATTGATGTTTATTTATAGTTAATCTTGTAAAGTTTCGAGTATAAGGATTGAGTACAGACGGACGAAGGTTGTGTAAATGTGTATTCAAAGTAAGATGCTGCTTATTTCTATTGGCATGTGTAATGATTTTCCCTACAAAGACCTGTCGTAGCGTTGGAACCCCAAATTCAACAAACAAATTCCTGCTTGGATATAGTAGTCTAGGCCGTTTTAGAGCGGCTCTAATTAAATGCTTTTGCAGGGTAAATATTCTATTAAAGTGCGTGTCAAAGGTACCCCCCATAATTCTATTCCATACTGTCATTATAAGTGGACCTCTCAATAGGAAGATGATACAAGGATGATAGACAAGGATAGCAACACCACTGTTAATCAAATACTGCAATTATAACGTGGACCTCAATAGAGTGGACTAATCGAAGTACTTTCGTAGCAGATTGTGACTTTCCTCCTTTTAACATAATCTATTCAAATTCATAGATGCCTGTTGGTCCTTCCCCAATCATTTTAATTAGTTGTGTTTTTATCATTCAATAAATAAAATATCGCGGGACTGAGCTTTGCTCTGGAGTGTAAAAGCATAGAAAAACTGTAACGAAAGATTGAATTCAAAGTTTATATATATTTATTCATTTTCTCAGTCGTACAATTATTTTCACAGTTATATGAGGAGGCACAACAGGCTTATGCCCAAAACTGTCCCTTTTCAAATTCATACTGCAGTCCAAATCATAATCTAGGTTCAGCTACTATCACTCATCAAAATAACAATTTATTAACACTTCAAAAAACAAGCACAATGATGTCATCGTCAATTACAAATAGAATGATATAGAATGATATACTATGTTTGCTACAATAATTGTTAATATACTATATGTATCACTAACAGCATCTAGTTACTATTTTGGACATTCTGAAGTTAACATGTTTTCTAAAAAAAAGAGAAATAAACGAAAATAAGACTCTTGCTGAATTTTTCTTCTCGTGAGATCAGCTGGATGAACACATGCACTCGTTCACTCTCTTCCATTACGGTATCGACAGACGACAAGATTTTCAGATGTTTTTCCAAGGACGTATTTATCCTTTTAATGTCCTTCAGCGAGTTGTCCAAGTGTTGACACCTAGTGCAATCGAATCTTTATATCATAAACCTACTTTGTTCCAAATTTCGTGAGAATCGTTAGAGTCGTTTTCGAGATCCGTTGAACATAAATATATACCCATATAACCATATAACTACATAACCAAATAACCAGATAACCTCATAACCATATAAATATATATATTCAGAGTTTGCTCGCTTAATATAATAGGATAGTTTCTATCTCAATTTTGGAAAGGAACAGTTTTGGGCTTCAAGTCTGTTGTTCCTTACGCAATCATTCATAGTTGAGAATTATATTGTATGTATCAATGTAGAAATAAATAAATAGTTTAAGTTATAGGATACTCATGACATTGAAGAATAGTTATAGGAAGAGGAATCTCAATGTTTTGTCAGCTACTAAAAAAATCTGTTGTGGCACTCTCACACAACTTTCCTTGCCATTATGAAAATTGATCACCTGACGCTAGTGTTCCCGCGCATACTAGTTTACTATTCAAAGATCTGAGTCATCTGGTGACTGGACAATAACGCTGGATACACACGAGATCAGCTGCTATCTTTTCATAGTGAATGATTTAATAGAATCAACAGTTGCCACCAGTTTGCAATAATTGAATAATCACATTTTTTTCCAAATTTCAAGTTTATTTTCAATTTTAGGTGAAAATGTTACTAGACATTAATTGAAGAAATTTTAATGCTCAATCTTTTCCACTCGAAATTTTTCATTTAAATAATATCTGAGACCTGATAATTGGAAATCTAAAATTAAACTTTGCATAGATGGGACGGAGCTCCTGAAATTTTTACAGACTTGTGGCAGTTGATATAGCTTATCAATGACTATTTTAGGTATGGGTTTGATCAAAATCGTTGGAGCCATTTTCGAGAAAATCGCGAAAAACCCTGTTTTTGACAACATTTTCGCCATTGTAGCCGCCATCTTGAATTGCATTTGATCGAAATTGTTCGTGTCGAATCCTTATAGTGTAAGGTACTTAAGTTCCAAATTCCAAGTTATTGCATTAATTGGGAGATGAGATATCGTGTACACAGACCACATACACACACCACCACACACACACACACACACACACCACCACACACACACACACACACACACACACAACACAACACACACACACACAGACCAATACCCAAAAACCACTTTTTGGACTCAGGGGACCTTGAAACGTATAGAAATTTAGAAATTGGGGTACCTTAATTTTTTTCGGAAAGCAATACTTTTCTTACCTATGGTAATAGGGAAAGGAAAGTAAAAAATCATAATTCCCAATATACATATTTATTCATAGTGGGGAATTGGACAGATGTAAAACTTATGTGAGTTACTGGATACTCATAATATTCAAGTGTAGTTTATGAAATGAAATTATAGTACCCTTTGTTATTAATAAATATCAAGTATATAAATTACTAGCCGTCAGGCTCGCTTCGCTCGCCGTGTCCGTCTAGCCAGGGGGCTCCGCCCCCTGGACTGGATCGTCCAAGAATGAGAACAGCAGGCTCGCTTCGCTCGCCTGCATTTCTCATTTGAGCATTTTTATGATATGTTAGGACGATCCAGTCGGAGGTCCAGACTAAACGGATATGGCGAGCGAAGCGAGCCTGACGGCTAGTAATATAATATTCCCAGGAATAGCTCTGATTGATGTAGCAGTGCCCAATCAATTTTTCCGCGATAAATGCATTTCAATCTTCAACTTGGTTCCAACCTAACAAAGTCAACTCAACTTAATGCCAACCTTACAAAATTATTAATTTAGCTACCAGTTAACAACTGTTTCGAAGAGGTACTCTCTAGATTATAGTTCTATATTAACATAATGGTATGGACATTTTTCAATTGAGAGAATAAGGAGAAGAATATACATGCTAAAAGACGAACTTTAAACCCTTAAAAACCACCCTTAGAGTTAAAATATTGCCAAAAGATTTCTTAGTGCGCCTCTAAAGGGCCAACTGAACATACCTACCAAATTTGAACGTTTTTGGTCCGGTAGATTTTTAGTTCTGCGAGTGATTGAGTCAGTCAGTCAGTGAGTGAGTGCCATTTCGCTTTTATATAATAGATTCTTATCATTTTATCTATATCAAAGGATATCAAAATTCTATTTCATAAATATGAGAAAGTCGCCCTTAGAGTTAAAAGATTTCTTAGTGCGCCTCTAAAGGGCCAACTGAACATACCTACCAAATTTGAACGTTTTTGGTCCGGTAGATTTTTAGTTCTGCGAGTGAGTGAGTCAGTCAGTCAGTGAGTGAGTGCCATTTCGCTTTTATATATATAGATTCTTATCATTTTATCTATATCAAAGGATATCAAAATTCTATTTCATAAATATGAGAAAGTCGCCATTAGAGTTAAAATATTGCCAAAAGATTTCTTAGTGCGCCTCTAAAGGGCCAACTGAACATACCTAACAATTTGAACGTTTTTGGTCCGGTAGATTTTTAGTTCTGCGAGTGAGTGAGTCAGTCAGTGAGTGAGTGAGTGAGTGAGTGCCATTTCGCTTTTATATAATATATAGATTATTATTATTTTATCTATATCAAAGGTTATCATAGTTCTATTTCATGAATAAAAGAAAGTCGCCCTGGATACATTTCAAGTGTTGTTATATACATGGATCTGAATTTTCTGTCAACTAATAAAAATAAAGTTATCCCCAGCAAACCAACCTGATATTTATTTATAGTGAGGGATGTGACAGATGTATTTGAACTATTGCGAAAACAAGGGTAGACTATTTGCTGACATCATTAGCTCACACATAACACATAGCAATTGAAACTTTGCGATGCCCTCTTGAATGGGAGAGGAGAGAAGGAGAGGAGATGATTCAGTCAGTGACTGCGCTCCCACTCCCACAGCCAACTGCAGTTTGTTTGAGTTGCTTCAGTGTCTGCTTTCTACCCTACTCCTATTCCTACTCCTCCTTATCCTCCTTCTCCTCCTCATTCTCTTTCCACCTCATTCTCCTTCCACCTCCGTCTCCTTCGCCACTCTTCTCTCCTTCTCCTCGAACGATGGGAAGAAGAGATCAAGGAGAAGAAGGAGGAGTAAGAGGAGGAGGAAGTGGCGGAAGAGAGCGAAGAGAAGGAAAAAGGGGAGGAAGAAGAGGAGTGAGTTGAGGAAGGGGACGAGAAAGAGGAAGAAGAAAAAATAAGAAGAAGATGAAGAAGAGGAAGAAGAGAAGAAGAAGAAGAAGAAGAAGAGAAGAAGAAGAAGAAGAAGAAAAAGAAGAACAAGAAGAAGGAAAAGAAAAAGAAGAAGATGATGAAGAAGAAGAAGACGAAAAAGAAGAAGAAAATGATGATTATGAAGAAGAGGAAGAAGAAGAAGAAGGAGAAGATGAAAAAAAAGAAGAAGATGAAGAAGAAGATGAACAGAAAGAGGAAGAAGGAAAAAAGGAGATGAAGAACCAAACTCCTCCTCTTCTTCGTCCTCTGCATCTTCTTTTTCCTCATCTTCTTCTTCTTCTTCTTCTTCTTCTTCTTCTTCTTCGTCTTCGTCTTCCCTTTTCTTCTTTGTCAACCTGTTTCTGTGTCTTCTCAACCTTTTTCTTCATTTTTTTTTCTTCTTCTTCTTCTTCTTCTACTTCTTTTTCTTTTTCTTTTTCTTCTTCTCCTACTTCTTCTTCTTTTTCCTTTTCTTCTTCCACTTCTTCTTCTCCCTCTTCTTCATCTTCTTCTTTTTCTTTTTCTTCTTCTTTTTCTCCTACTCATCCTCCTACCTCATCTTCTTCTTCCTCTTCTTCTTCCTCTTCTTCTTCTTCTTCTTCTTCTTCCTCTTACTTTTCATCCTCATCTTCCTCTTCCTCTTCCGATTCCACTTCCTCCTCCTCTTCAACTAACTCCCCTTCTCCCTTCTCCTTTTCTTTACCCTCGATCTCCTCTTTCACTTCCCCCTTCCCCTCCTCCTTCTCCACTTCCTCCACCTACTCCTTCTCTTCATCCTCATCCTCCTCCTCGAGGGTAGTTTGTAAAGTGGATAAGGGTTGGATGAGAGGAGGTGTCTAGAATTGCAGCTGAGTTGGATCTAGTCCCCCCTTACCCAATCCACTGCTATGTGAGTCCATGAGTCAACACTCAACACTACTTGACAACCCGTGTGTATAGTTTATTTATTTATCTATTTATTCGTGCACAGAATCACAAATCATATAAATATGATTAGGAAGGAACAACAGGCTTGGCCCAAATCTATTCCATTCCCAAATTTTGATAAATTAATAAAATTTCCAAAAAATAGGTTATGTTTCTACTGTAAAACGACAATGTGAGTTATTGTCGTTAATATACAAACAAAGAACTGATTCGATATTGGGGCATGTGTGTTTTGGGGCAAAGCGCGGAGGCTGCTACCCAACACTATACAGTCATAAAAGACGATTGGGCTCATCCCAGCCGGAGCGCGAAGCGCGGAGGCTGCTTTTCAACCCTATATAGTCATAAAAGGCGATTGGGCGGGCGAAGCCCGCCTCCCAGCCGGATCGCGAAGCGCGGAGGCTTCTAACCCACCCAACTGTTGGTGCAGGGGGCGAAGCCCCCTACCGAGCGCGAAGCGCGAGTATATATATATATATATTATATATATATATATATACATATATATATATATATATTATAAGCTAAACATTTTGAATATCGAGAAATTGAAACATCAAACTATATTTAAATATAACACTTAATTATTACTTCATATTGAATTAATCATGTTATTTTATAAAATTTTGAACCCAAAAATACACACAACTTCTCTCACTAGCACAGCTGTGAATAGTTTTCAAGTTGGAAGCATAAGGATGGTCAGTTGGAGAAACTTTGGGTAGTGGAGAGTTGAACTGGAAATTGAAGATGAAAAGAAAGAGGAAAGTGACCAGAAAGAAAGAAGGAAAGTAGAGAACGAAGGATAAAGGGAAGGAATGAAAAGAGTAGATTAGAGAACAAGAAGAAGAATGAAAGGAAAAAGTGAAAGACTGAGAAGCAAGAAGGAGGGGAGTGAGAGAGAAGTACTACGGCCGGTTACAGAGCTCGACCGACCGTCAGTGCGTGCGTCAGTCGCGCTTGTCTTTTCCATTCAATTGGAAGAGATTCAATGGGCTATATGAATAAAGTTGAGCATTTGCTTATACTTCTAAAATATGGAGCTTTTGCTTCATTTTCTATGAATAAACGTGAGCAAAACCTTTTGCCCTTTATTTTTATCAAAAAAATAGTTTGAGCATTTGCTCAAAAGTAGAAGCTTTTGCTCAAAATTCATATGAATAAACTAGAGCATTTGCTCAACTTTTGAAGCAAATGCTTCAAAAAAGGTGAGTCTAGTCTAGAGCAGCTTATCACCTTCTGCTCATAGTAAAATGGCTCAACTAATCCGTATGAGGAAGAGGGAACTATACCAGATACGATTACAACCAATGATTGAGAACTATAAAACTTTTATTAGATTCAAAAGAATAAATACAAAAGATAGCCGTCACAAAATAGGAGATAGGCATTTAAGAAGATGAGAGTGTGGACGATTATAAGAAGGCTATTGATATTATAAGAATATGCTGAAGATTATTATAGAGATGACATTTTTTCACGCTATTATTTCCTGAAATTTTTACAGATAAAGGACTTGTGGCAGTTGATAGAACTTATCGATGACTATTTCAGGTATAACTTCAATCGAAATCGTTGGAGCCGTTTACGAGAAAATTGCGAAAACCCCCGTTTTTGACAACATTTTCGCCATTTTAGCCGCCATCTTGAATCGCATTTGATCGAAATTGTTCGTGTCGGATCCTTATATTGAAAGGACCTTACGTTCCAAATTTCAAGTCATTCCGTTAATTGGGACATGAAATATCGTGTACACAGACGCACATACACTCATACACACATACACACACACATACAGACCAATACCCAAAAACCACTTTTTTGGATTCAGGGGACCTTGAAACGTATAGAAATTTAGAAATTGGGGTACCTTAATTTTTTTCGGAAAGCAATACTTTCCTTACCTATGGTAATATGGCAAGGGAAGTGGAAAAATGTAAAATTCAAATCAGAACTCCATAAACTCTTCTAGTACAACTAACCATGAGACCAGATGTTGTGTGGGGTGCAAAATTAAATTGTTGGCAAAAATAATCAACAAAAGTGAGATTAGATTAGATTAGATTTCTTTATTTATGTATGTTACAATATTTACTGGCGTATGCACTAATTTACATTGAATGACAATAATGCTAGTTATTCAACGAATTTTACAAAGTATAAATAATTAATCAATGAGAATGAATTAATATAGAAATGCAATTAGAATAACGATAGTATAATAATGTGATGTAACTTCATAAATCGGCGGTGTTTCAACAAATAATTGTCGATTCTTTTAGAAGGATATGAAATATTCTTCCCATTAACACACGACCGGGAGAGAGAGAGAGCGTGATGAGAGGAAAAGAGAGAAAGTGAGAGAGTGAGAGAGAGTGAGTTGGGCGAAAGGACAAACCCCTTCAATAGGGTTGTTTGTTGAGGGATTTACTTCAATTGATTACTATGCCTATTCCAATGATGGCAATCCCTTTTGTAAACGCACGGATCAAATGAACACCGTTGTGTAAACTATCCTCTAACAAGTGTGTCTTCTTCTTCTACTTCTTCTCCTTCATCCTCTCCTTCCTCTTTTGTTTCTTCTCCTTTCCCTTCTTCTCCCTTTTCTTCTTCTTCTTCTTCTTCTTCTTCTTCTTCTTCTTCTTCTTTTCTTTCTTCAATTTCTCCAACTTAGGGCCGTCTGCACAGTGTAAGTTTAAGCTAAAGCTTAAACTAAATCTGGATTTTTTCTGGTTTAAACTAAAATTCCGTTTGCAAAGTATCAGTTCAAACTCTGTATTGAGTTTAAACTCTGGAAAAGTTTAAACCTCCAAAGCTGGAGGTTTAAATCAAATATTTTGGATTAACTTGACATCTGTAAAGATTTGATGGGGAAACAGCTGATAGTAAATTATTTTTCGACAGTTGTTTTTAATGCTTCTGTAGGCGAAAATTTATTATTATTTTAGGTTATAGTGAATTATTATTTAAATGAAAATTAATATAATGGAGGAATTGATAGAAGTTTTTAATGCAATTGATAAAGATGACTGCGAAGAAATTTTAAAACTGAGAAAAATTGGGACAAAATGATTTAAATTTCTGGGATGATAAAGAATTTTCTTAACGGTTTTCTTGAGTAAAGCAATTGCCAATCAAGTATTTGATTAAATAAACCAGTCAATAGAAAATAAGAAAATTTTTGTCAGTGGTCTTTGATTAGGAAACATATTTTCAACAACGCATATCTGAGATATTTTGCGTTCGAGAGATTTCTAATAAACGAGGAAGACTGTAGTAGATTTAAGCGTAACAAAATCGCTTTTTTAAAAACGTTTTGAAATATATTTTTTGGTGCCTACTAAATAAAAGTTTGTATCTAATAGTAATAATATAGCATTTCGTCATTTTTTGATCGCTTTTCACTTTTATTACCGTACAGCTTACAGCTCTGTGGATTTTAAACGAGGAAATAGTAACTACATAACCTCAATTTACTGATGGTTTGTGAACAAATAAAAAATTTCCTGTAAAAATTAGGCTTCCTGTTATTATAAACAATGGCATTCTATTACCAACTTAACGCTAAACTCGTTCAACTTAAACTGGATTAGTAGATGCACTGAGAAAACCGATACAAGTTTAAACTTTAAGATTAACTTAAATTCGATTAACTTAATCGAGTTTAGTAATCTATACTGTGCAAACGGCCCTTAGTGTTTCTTGTTATGTCTCATCATTCCTAGTTGTACACCTTTTAACGTATTACCTCCACCTTAATCCTCTCATCCTCCACTTCACATCTTTATTATCATTCTAGTACTATTGGATGAAATTGAAAAATTGTACTTTACTATTAGACAAGTAAATATTAACTATAAGTAACAGTATATTTACTCTGTTCTATTACTGAGTCCAATCTCCTGTCTGCTTATTCTCTCATTTTATAATGATTTCATCTTCTTCTGATTGTTTTCTCACGTTTTCCTCCTAATTTCCTTTATCTTCTTTCTCTCTCCTTTCTTTTGCATCCTCCTCTTCCTCCAATGCTCCTTTTTTCCTTTTTTAGTTCTCCTCTAAGTACCTCAAACTTATATCTATCTTCCTATTTTGGATTTTCAACTCCTTATTCATATATTCCTATCCCACTTACTCTTTATCCTCCTAAATCAAATGTAAAATAATAGAATGTACATCAAATGTATAAAAAATAAATTTCATGTTTTTTCGTCACCTCTAACCTTTCCTTCTTACACACCTTCACCTGATTCTACCTCTCCTTTATTCATCCTTTTCCAATTCCTTTCATCCTCAAAAACTTCTCCCTGTTTATTTTCCTGTTCCTTCTCGAACCCCTTGCCTATTTTCGCTGGTATTTCCCTCTTATTTCTCATTTCTTCCTCTACAGTTTCTTTGCAACTTCTATTTCTTTTCCACCTATTCTTTCATTACTTTTTCAATTTTTTGTTGAGTTCTCCTGCTCTTCAACTGTTCTCCTTCTCTTGTACTCCTTGTCCCTTCTTTGTCGATCCACTTGTCATCTCTTGCTCGTCCAATTTCCATTTTCGTCTTTCTGTTTCGTTTCTCAGCTTTTTGTCCTTCTTAGTCTCTCTTTCTCTTCTTCCCAGCCCCAGTCTTCTAGTAATTCTCTTCCATTTTTCTCCTCCTCAAACGTCCGCTCCTTCAAACTCTTCTGTTCTCTCCCTCCTTCTCCTCCTCATTTTCTTCCCCCTCCTCTTACTTTACCACCTCCCACACCCCTCGCCCACATCGGAAATTGTTTGGAGGGTTGAGGCAGTTCCCCTCCAATTAGAATATTTCGAGAGCCTTGGTCATGTCCCGTTCAAAGTGGGACAAAATAATAATTATCCAGTTGTAACGAATGCAAATATTGAGTTTTAATTGGTGTAACCCGAAAGAGAGGTGTGCGACCCGACAAGGGTTGTGAAGTGAAGGGGGAAGGTAAAGAAAAACGAGTGTAGAGAACGATAGAAAACTAGTAAAACGAATAAGTGAAGATTAGAACAAAACTGCAGAAGAAAAATAGAAAAAAGTCATGCAAAATATTAAATCTCTAATATATAATAAAGAGAAGAACTTTCTATATACAGAGTGTTCTGAAAAAGGTGCCCATAAGTCAGGGCGTGATTCCTCACATCAAAAGAAGAAAAAGAGTTCTAATTAACATAGGTCCGAAAATGCTTGACTACCAAGTTATACAGGGTGAAAAATTTAGTCTAAATTTCAGTTCCCCTGCTTAAACGAAGCCCTACGGGTTTCAGAGCTTAACAGCTTTTAATCTGAGAGCTTAACAGATTTTGTATATTTTTCATGCGTTTTGTATGTAATTAAGGATCATTTTTTAAAGGTTGTGTTTGTCTATTATATACTTATTCCACATCTTTCTCTTCAAAATTAAGTGTTCTACAAGTTCTGTAAACAAATATTTTGTGTTTATTGTACATTTAAAATAAAAATCTGCTTCAAACCTTGAATAAGCTTGTCTTTTGGGACCAAGTATCACGTATTTCGTCACATATCTTGAAAATGACTATAGCTGCAGGTCTGGAAACGGCTTTATTCAATTGCTTAGGTCATTTCAAATGAGTACGTTAAAATGTATTATCCTTATTAACAGTCAACAAACACCCGTAGGGCTTCGTTTAAGCAGGGGAACTGAAATTCGGACTAAATTTTTCACCCTGTATAACTTGGTAACTGAGCATTTTCGGACCTATGTTTATAAGTACTTTTTTCTTCTTTTGATGTGAGGAATCACGCCCTGACTTATGGGCACCTTTTTCAGAACAATCTGTATATTATGTACGGGATAGGATAGGTACACGAATGACGCATAATCACGAATTAACATCTCAACTGATTAACTTGAAATTTTGCTTATAGATTCTTGAATTACCAAGGATGATTATAGGTCCATTTTAATTTCTTCAAGATCTCAGTGCGTCAAATTTCCAGTTTTTAATTAGACCCTTGCGGAGCACAGGTTAAGTTCCAATCGAATATAAATTATTCAATGTCAAAATATTCACATACAAGTATTTTATGTTTTTTCTTGAAAATAATATCTGATAGAGGAATCTCGTGAATGAATATCGTGTACAGAAAAATAGGCTGCCTGTAGACAGGGACAATAAGAGCTTCCTCTATCGACAACCGCACGAAAATAGTCCGTTGGAAATTGGATTGAGTACAACGTTGCCAGATTGGAGTGGATCAAAGATGTTCACAGCTGATTATGAATGAGGATTGATTGATATTTTAATAATGAAATAAAAACACAAATTTTGTCAAATTATACAGTTTTATTTTCTGTTCGGACCTACAGGACCACAAAGATCACATCTTCAAGTTGATATTTCTATAATAAACCTGATGAACTGGCAACGTCTATTGGTGCGGAGGACCAGGCGAGTGCAGCAAAACTGTAAGCTTGTAATGATGTTCCCAATAAATGTCACCGAGCTAACACCAACACTACAAACAAGCTAGGGCTTCACGGATGAATGGATGGATGAATAGACACGGAGCGCGCACGTTCAATTATGATGCAAAAACAATGCCGCCGCTTTTCCCCCCCCAGTGGGAAAACAATTGACAATTCACCAATCCGGAAGAATCGTTTGAGATATTCCGGTTGTGGCGGTCCCCTGCCAGTTGAGGCTGAAATAAACTGGGGTTAGTGGGAGATGAGGTAGATGAAGAAGGAGAAGGAAGAAGAAGAAGAAGAAGAAGAAAAGAAGAAGAAGAAGAGAAGGAATAGCAGAAAAAGAAGGAGGAGGAGGAGGAGGATGAAGTGGATGAAGAAGGAAGAAGATCAGGAAGAGGAGGAGGAGGGGGAGGAGGATGAAGAAGATTGAGAAGATGGAGAGAGAAAGGAAGAAAAGAAGGGGGAGGAATAGAAGGAGATCGTGATGATGATGATGAAGAAGAAGAAGAAGAAGAAGAAGAAGAAGAAGAAGAAGAAGAAGAAGAAGAAGAAGAAGAAGAGAAGAAGAAGAAGAGAAGAAGAAGAGAAGAAGAAGAAGAAGAAGAAGAAGAAAAGAAGAAAAGAAGAAGAAGAAGAAGAGAAGAAGAAAGTAGAAGAAGAAGAAGAAGGAGTGAAAGAAAGAGTGAAGAGGAGAGAAGAGTAATTAGTAGTGATAATCGAAGAGTGGATGGTTAGATGAGTGCGAGGGGGATATGACATTATATTAATACACAAGATTTCTATTGAAGTAGACTACCGGGTATGAATTGCTTCACTCACTAAATATAGCAGTCATCTTAACCAACTCATAGTTGCATATCATAGTTGCACAAGTATGTCTCTCTCATTTTTCAACTTCTATGTTCTATAAGCTTCCACTCACATTATTTGTGGAGCGCTTTATTCGGAGGCTGGATCATTTTTCAACATTCAGACACCCGGTTGCACAGAATTCTGTTGAATTTTAATCCCGATTAAATGCCTCGAGAGCTAATCGGAGATGAGGGCTTTTCTCAGAGAAACCTTCTCTGACTGGATCCCGTGGAATTCAATCTTGATGAAAATCTAACAGACTTTTGTGCAACCAGGTCAGAGTTTTGAAAAAGGATTCAGCGCGTTGAACCGCTCCACAAATGTGAGTAGGAGCTATTAGCTTTTAATCATAAAAATTAGACTGCTCTATCATAATAATTCAAGTATTCAGAATTGATACTCAAAATAAGATGAATATCTCGAATAATATAGTTTAGGTAATTATTAACACTCAGTAGGTAGAAGAATCAATGTGATATCTTTCACCGTAACTGAACAGCATCCATTTATGCCATTTATGGCCGCCATCTTAAGCTTTTCAATGATAACGAATATTTTCGTTGATTCCATCATCAATATTCTTATCCAGTTCTTGTAACGAAGGGATTGATAACATTTCAAGTCTTCATGAAATAGTAGTCATGAGATAGTAGTTTATAATAAACTCCAGTTAAATTTGATACTCCTCGTAGCTTAACTGAATAAATAAGATGCTATCCATCATGCTCTATTCAATTTAAGTACCAAACAAGAGTGATCCGTGGTCTAGTGGATAGAGTGCTTGTGTTGCAGCATAGAGATCCCGGGTTCAACCTTCTCAATACCAAAAGTTGTTTAACCAGATCACTCCCGTGTTAGGATGGGCACGTTAAATTGTCGGTCCCGGCTGAAATATGATGGTCGTAAGGCCCATTGGACGGCTTAAATATATATATT
>NW_024090937.1:0-24242 GCF_014356525.2 Nilaparvata lugens | reverse complement strand
ATAAAAATCCAGTTAAATTGATACTCCTCGTAGCTTAACTGAATAAATAAGGCTATCCATCATGCTCTATTCAATTTAAGTACCAAACAAGATGTGATCCGTGGCTAGTGGATAGAGTGCTTGTGTTGCAGCATAGAGATCCCGGGTTCAACCTTCTCAATACCAAAAGTTGTTTAACCAGATCACTCCCGTGTTAGGATGGGCACGTTAAATTGTCGGTCCCGGCTGAAATATGATGGTCGTAAGGCCCATTGGACGGCTTAAATATATATATTCAGGCGGTGGGGCCAACTTATAAAACTTTATAAAAAATTCAATTGAATTATTGATTCACGGTTATAACAATACCATGGTGTATAATATAGTTTATTATACACCAATATAGTTTATTATACCACGGTGTAGTTTAATATAAATATAAAACCTTTAATCTTAAAATCTATAATATTTTATAATATGTTCTCCAATCCAATGTATTTACTGAGGCATTTTTCCTAGGACTAGATCGAAAATTATTTAAAACTTTGCAATATAACTCTTTCATTGTGATCATTATTTATCAAAAATCTATTATTCTATTATTTAAAAGTTGATATTTTATGTTTATTAAGTAAATAAATTCGAATGGCTTGATAAATCGTTATCTGTAATGGAGCTTTTGTTACTGGTGCTGTTAATTTTTTAATTGTGACTGAAAAATTTATTCTATATTAGGAGTTTTAGAAATTGTGGAATGTAGTTTATAGATTGATTAAATTTAAATCAAGTAATAATATTATTATTTTATGGAGTTTTTTTATCTCTTCAAACATTTTTCATCTCTTTTCCATGTATTTGTTCTTTTACAAAGCTGTATCTTTTTCAAACATTGTTCTTAATTATTGACTTGTGTTGCCTTATACAGAATTGTGCAGAGGAAACGCATGTTTTTCGAACAGCCAGTACTCGTCAACGGGAGAGGGTATTGCCCTGGAACGAATGTTGGCAGACGACCCATACTATTCCATTTCAGTTGCTATGAGCGTTGGAACGTACAACATCGTGTGTTCGCTGTTAAGCGTTTTTTTTTTAGAAACAATGAGTACTAGTACTTAATAAAAACAAATAAATACAATGAGTATTTAGTACTAGTTCTGTGATGAAAAAGAACCACCTGGTCTTCCCCGTTCCCCGGAAAGTGTAGACCGAGTCAGAAAGGCAGTTGTTACTAGTCCTAGACGATCGACTTGGTCTACATTTTCTGGAGTATGAACTGAACGGGGAAGACCAGGTGGTTTCATATCATCACAGAACTAGTACTCCTAAACGCTGCAACCCATTGGAGTACAGTATTTCGATCGTGCATTGCACCTCGACCCTCAACTCTAAAATATAGACGAAAAAGCGTTGCACTGTGACTACAGATTCATTGTTTCTAAAAAAAACTGCTCAACAGCGAACACACGATGTTGTACGTCCCAACGCTCATAGCAACTGAAATGGCATAGTATGGGTCGTCTGCCAACATTCGTTCCAGGTCAATACCCTCTCCCGTTGACGAGTACTGGCTGTTCGAAAAACATGCGTTTCCTCTGCACAACTCTGTATTATAGGGCATTTGATGCAAATTGTGATATATTTTTCTAATGTTATCACTCAACTTTCAAACACTGTACCTTGATTTATCATTAATTGAAATAATATTTTAAACTATAAAACTTATGTTATTACCTTTCAAAAATTCAAATACTATCTATTACCTTTCTAAGTGAATATGTGGACTTACCAAGTCAATTCTTTATAGTTTCTGTACTAGGGTTTGTTAAATGAGATGATATTCACAAAACAGACTGAAATTGTAATAAAAATGTAATTCTTAAAATACACTGTACGAATTTTTATATTAAATAATTTTCGGCAGTCAAAGATTGTATGTAGTGATATTGATGAAGAATAAAGAATTAGTCAGTTGTTTATCATAGTATTTATGTCACCTGAAATTCTTTCAAAGTCATTGTTAGCTCCTTGCAATACAAGCATAGATACCCTTAACACTGGATGTACTTCTTCCTCTAGTCAAGTACTAACATTCCTAAGAGTTAATTTTTGACCATTTTTTTGAAAATCCATGAAAAATTCTATGCAAAACATTAATGGATTTCATGAAAAATGAATTCATTACCTCTTGCATGTTTCTGCTGCCCTGGTAGTATTTCCAGTAATTTCATCCAACACTATTCAGAAAGTGTTAAAATCAAATGAAAGTTGAAAAATGAAATTAAAGTCCTTTCGTACTAATAAACCATAAATTAAAATAGATAGAAACCAACCTGGTCACGCCGGTTTGAACTCAAATCATGTAATCTTTTAAAGGTCGAACAGACCTAAAAGATGAAGAAGCTTTCTGAGAAATGTCGAAGTTTGGCACCCCCAGCTATACAGGATGAGTTATGCGGCTTTAAACATAAAATTTGCAAATTTTCAAACGGCCATATCTAATGAACGGTTAGGAATTTTGCAAATCGGATTCCAGATTCGTGTTTCTCGCATCAAAGAGCATAAGATCACGAAGTTTGAGCGATTTTAATTCTTCACAAATCAATGACGTTGGAATCAATCCAACGTGCAAACAGTGAGAGAAATAAAGAAGTAGTATCTGGATTCGGCTGAAATTTGCACCATAGATGAAGCTTGAACTGAGAAATGTCGGAGCCAAATTGGGAACCCCAACTAGAGGATGGAGTTATGCGGCTTCAAACATGAAATTGGCAATTTCAACGGCCAACTAATTAATGGTAAGGAATTCGCCAAGTTGAGGACATATATGTTTCTCTCGTCAAATCAGTGCTTAGGAGTTTGAGCATTTTAATTAATTTTGGGGATTCAGAAAAAATGAATTCGTTACCGTAAACCGGGGTGAATTCGGACTACTGTGGCGAAGTCGGACAGAGCTACCCGCGTCTACTGATTTTGAATTTGGAGGCATTAGACACTCGATATAACCTCAAAAAGTGGTGACTCGAGAAGGCAGTAAGCTGTTGAATGTTGTTTACATGTTTTAAGAACCAACACACGTGATATTTCGAGTGAATAAATAGAAATTTGAAGTGCCAAAAATATTGATTTACATTTATATTGATCAAAACCTCCACAAATCATCGATATCAAAGTAAGTTGAAGCTTGCACTTATTTTTCTTCGATAATACATATTCTCAGCTACATAACCAAACTTTCACATTCTATGTTTTCGACTTTTTAGTATTTTTTATATAATAAATACTGAAAAGTCACACTTTTCAGGGGCGAATTCGGACATGCCAAGAATGGTTGTAAAATGGTGTTTAAAGTTTAAATGTCAAAACAAACGTAATTTTTCATTATTCTATGCATTGCGGTACAGATACGGTATCGTGACAAACTTTTTTTTGGGGGGGGGGGGGCAAAATGTTTTATGAGTGAAGGGGTGTACAACATGCCAATATTGTGTAGTTTTTCATTATTTTATGTTTAGCTAATGCATTATTGTGTACCTACATTTTTATTACCTATTCTATGCATGTCGGTACAGAGGTGTACTGTGATCAACTTTTATTGTTGGGAGGGGGGGAGTAGAATAACTTTTTCTTGAAGGGGGTACAACATGCCAATATTGTGAACTTTTTCATTATTTTATGTTTAGATAAAATGAGTTACAGTGTAATGTTTCATTATTATTAGCTTAGTGGTACGGAGGCGTACCGTGACCTACTTTTTTAAAATGGGGGGGGGGCAAAAATATTTTTGTGGAGTACAACATGTCAATATTGTGTAGTTCAGGCATTGACAAAATTCTTTTTTTTAAGGGTTTTCAACATGACAAGGAAATATAAGCCAGTCCTTGGGCCAACTGGCCACAAGAAATATAGTGAAGAATCACTTCTAAAAGCTGTAAGAGAGGTGAAGACTGGATTACTAACGATACGTAAAGCTGCAGAGAAACATGGGGTCCCAAGGTCTACGCTATCACATTATCTGAAAAGAAGCCGTTCAGGACAAATGCATCGTAAACCGGGGGGAACCTGTTTTGTCAAACAATGATGAACAATGTTTGATGGATGGACTCCTTGTATGTGCAGAGTGGGGTTACCACTACACGCTGCAGACGTGAAAGATGTTGTGCAGTCTTTTCTGAACCGGGAGGGTAGGGTAGTGAAGCGTTTCAAAGACAATAGGCCTGGAGAGGATTGGACTTGGAATTTTTTAAAAAGACACCCCCAACTGACCAATAGGTTCGCGGAGAACATCAAGAGGTGCAGAGCAGCAGTTGATGCTGAGGCAGTAAAAAGCTATTTTGAACACTTAGACAAAACTCTTGAGCCTGAAGGAAGTGCTGCAATTCCACCTGAAAATTGGGTGAACTTCGATGAAACAAATTTTTCCGATGACCCCGGATCCAAAAAGTAATTGTGCGTCGAGGCTGCCGCCGTCCAGAAAGAATAATGGACCACTCTAAAAGCTCCACTAGTGTTATGATGGCAGTAAATGGGAGGGGTGATCTACTGCCACCATTCACTGTGTACAAATCTCAATTTTTGTACCCCACCTGGATAGAGGGTGGTCTCCCAGGAATGAGATATGGATGTAGCAAGAGTGGGTGGTTTGACATGCGCCTGTTCGAGGAATGGTTCATCACGGTGGCCCTCGTCTATTTTCGTGACAAAGTGGGGAGAAAGTTGTTGATTGGTGACAACCTAGCCAGTCACTTCTCAGCTGAGGTTATAAGACTGTGTAAGCTGAATGGCATTGATTTTGTTTTCTTTCCGCCAAATTCTACCCACTTATTCCAGCCGTTGGATGTTGCAGTTTTCAGAAGCATGAAAGCTGCCTGGCGTAGCACATTAGGAGAGTGGAAGAAGAGGAACAGAGGTGCTGTGCAAAAATCTGTGTTCCCCAGACTTTTGCGTGAAGCTATAGAATCCATGGGGGACAAACTTCGAGCGAACATCATTGCTGGATTTAGGGCTACTGGTCTAATCCCATTAGACAAAGAGGAGGTGCTCAAGAAGCTACCTAAGCAAGCAGATGATACTTCACCAAATTGGTGCGATGCTCTAAGAGAAAAGTTGGAGGAGACACGAAAAGGTGACACTCCTAAAAGTCGTGGGAAACGCGTGACTGTCCATCCAGGGCAGAGCATCACAACAACATGTTTGAATAATGACACCGACAATAACGTCCTGCAAACTGTTATGGCTGAAGAGGAAGGAATCTTTGCATCTGAGTCTGAAGAAAGTGATGCTGGCACCTCCCATGAAGAGCTGGTCGACATCCCTGATGAGCACAAGGCTGAAGGTGACTTCGTCCTTGTTAAATTCGTGACACAAGAAGATAACCGGGACAAAGTTTATGTTGGAAGAATCGAAAACATCCTTGATACAGAGAACACCGAATATGAAATTCGATTTTTAAGAAAGAAGGATGGAAAAAAGGAGATTACTTTCAGTTTTCCTGATATCCCAGACATTGAAACTGTGTCACTGGGATCAATCATAACAAAACTGAAACCCAAAAAACTGCGTAGAGAAAAGTTCATGTTCCCTGGACTAGAAGACTTTGTAAATATTAAGAATGTATACTAATATTATCTGATTGTGTTCAATTCATTCCTTCATATTATCTGATTGTATTTTTGATTTTTTGCATTATTGATTTTGCATTATAGTAAATTTCAATAGTGAATTTTATGGATAAATGCTTCTAATTATTTTTAAAGGGTTTTCTGTTTTTTTTTTAAACGAAAATATGTGTCCGAAATAGCCCCTAGTGTCATCAGAATTCGGAAATAAATGCAAAACAACCTGTGTCCGACTTCACCCCAACCCATGGGGTGAATCCGGACACAATTTGGGATTTAAAAAAAAAAAACGGGTTGGTGTACAAATATGAAAATGGGATAGAAAGCACCGGGAAGAACAGTAGATTTTATATTCCAAGTATGAAAATGATCATTTTAATATAAACCACTTAAATATTTAAAAAACCTGAAAAAGTGTCCGACTTCACCCCGGTTTACGGTACCTGTTGCATTTTTCTGCTGTGCTGTTCTAATTCTCATCCAATACAAATGAGCTCAGTAGTCACAAAAATCCTGAGAAATTTGAATTTCCCGCTCAAATCAGTCCGTACCCTGCATGTTTCTGTTGCCCTGGTAGTATTTTAGTTGGATTTAAATTGTACCAGGGATTCAGAACACTTGAAGAAGTAGCAGGTTTTTTGCAACGCCTTCCAATGCAAGCATAGGCAACCCGCAACACTGCTATAGTTTGTGTACCTCTTCTATGTTTCTGATGCCTGGTAGAAATCTGGTCATTTCTAATATGCAAATGAGCTACTATTTGAGCGGGAAATTCAAATTTCTCATGATTTATACTATTTGAGCGGGAAATTCAAATTTCTCATGATTTATACTATTTGAGCGGGAAATTCAAATTTCCATGATTTATATACTATTTGAGCGGGAAATTCAAATTTCTCATGATTACTATTTGAGCGGGAAATTCAAATATCTCAGGATTTTTGTGACTACTGAGCTCATTTGTATTTTAGAAAAATGTAACAGGGAGTTAGAACTTAGCAAGAGGTAGCCGAAGCTGATTATTGCTTACACACACATTAAATATATGTGTGTTTGTTTCAGTTGATTGATTATATGTGTTATTTTCAATGTCATCAAATGCAAGACTTTGTATTTTCAAGATCTATCATCATTTGGTACCAAAATCAAACAAATCCAACCATCCTTTCAGAGTTTTCCTTAGGACAAAAAGTTGTCTTAAGGACAAAAAGTCCTTAATTTTTTGTTTGAGAAAAACTGAAAGCAGGTATCTCAGATTTGGCTGAAATATGCACTATTAATAGAGCTTGACCTGATAAATGTCTAGGCCAAATAGCCCCTAGCTACTATGGAGCTCCAAACAAAATTTGCATATTAGTAAAAAAATGAGAGTAAAATAGGTCAGGTAAAATATCAGCTACATGAATCCAAACATCAGAATAATATATTATTTATTCATTGATCATGATTTATTTGTACAGTGTCACATTCAACAAGCAAAAATATTTTCTCAATCACATGACATAATATTTCAAACCCGATTACAAAATCTTGACGAGTAATTTTGATATGTACAATAATTGAAATACCAGATAAGTTTGATCAATTTAGTGCCGGTTGCACAAAATCCGGTTTAAATTTAATCGTGATTAATCCAACGAGAAGCCGTCTTATCATAAATTCATTCTCTGATTGGCTCTCGTGAATTTAATCACGGTTGAAATTTAACCGGTTTTCGTGCAACCGGGCCTTACTGTTTTAATAACATAGTTGATGTCATTATTCACATAAATACGATGCATATTGTACAGTAATATTCAAAAAATAAACAGTTTTAATTTATTTTCCAACAGTATTTAACTTGAATTATTGCAAACATAGATTTCTAATATCCATCCCATGATAGAGGCACAATTCTGTTAAAAGTGTTACAATGATACAGTATTGTACAATACTGAACCGTAGTATACATTATCGAGAAAAATGGCATTTCAATTAATGATTTGAATTTGTCAATCTTCACTGAATTCTCATTTCTATTCAATTAACTGCATTGCAGTAAAAGTATAATTATTTTCCTTACTCATAACGAAATTAATTACTGAACTTTATAACTAATACCCAAAATTTCATTAAAACAATGACAATTCACTATTATTATTTATAATCACTGACTAACTTACAAGAATACACAATTAAAAAAAAATACTGTTTAAAATTGGCTGATTACTCGGCAGCCTTTGAGCTGTAATAAATATTGTGAGTGATGTGCTCGATTGCATTACATAAATATATCAAGGATAGATAAACTTGAATAGATGTAATAATCAATGATAAATCAATACATAAATTATTAAATAAGAAGACCACAAACAAAATGCGTTTCACAACCATCAAGAGTTAAGGCTATGCAAAGGCTAAAAATAAACTTTTTATTCGTGATATTTTTCAAAGTTTTTAGATTTGTATATCATCAAGCTATCAAAATGAAAAAGTTTTCTCAGGAAAACATTACTTTTTGAGATATGAGCGCCTAAAGTTTAAATTTTGGGACAGAACATTTCAAATTCGGTAAGAGATAAATCCATGAGATTTAGAGGATAGATTCTTCATGGTATTGTTGATCTAGTAAAACAAAAATTTTCTGAAAATATCAATTTTTAAGATAGTTATTCAATTTACTAAAAATAACCAAAAATAACTTTTGGTTGAGTAATTTTGGTAATTTGAATAACTTTTCCAAAAATTGATATTTTCAGAAAATTTTTGTTTTACTAGATCAACAATACCATGAAGAATCCATCCTCTAAATCTCATGGATTTATATCGTACCGAATTTGAAAAGTTCTGTCCCAAAAATTCAAACTTCAGTCGCTCATATCTCAAAAAGTAATGATCGAAAATAAAAGGTTTTCCTGAGAAAAATTTTTCATTTTGATAGCTTGATGATATATACAAATAGAAAAACTTTGAAAAATATCACCAGTAAAAAGTTTATTTTTTAGCCTTTGCACAGCCTTAAAAAAGAAAATACAAAAGTAAATTCTTGAATAAAATAAGTAAACATTATTGTAAAACTTTATAAAAAAAGTAATAAATCGTTAAAAATAATCACTAATTTAAAGCTGGACTGGGCTTAAAGTCGATTAAAGTTTCATTAAATACATGTGATGTAATTAATTATGGCACTATTGGCCGAGAAAGTTATAGACTAAGAATAGAAAATAGGAATATTGATAGTAGCACAAGACCCCGTTTCTAGAAAACTTATGAAACCAATTTGGTCCATTAGATTTAATAAATGTCCTAGAAACCAGTCCATAATATCCTAATAAATCAGATTTAAATAAGAGATCCGCAATAGAGCAAGTTCGAATGTGCGTATAGACAATAATTTATGAATTTGATTGCAAAATATCGACCATTGTTGCATCGATTCAATTACGACGTATCAATACTTTTATTAACCAAAGACCTTAAAGAAGCATAGACTCACATGCAGCGCTAGTGTCGTACTTTGAATTGAAATCGGCCATTGAGGGGGCAACCTATAAGATTATAACATACCAATTCCTTTGTAATCTATAATATTACTAATATATAGATATAATATCTAGTGCTAAAATACCCCAATGGCGGCCTTCGATTTCAAGTAAGAGCTATCATTGGGAAGGCATAGGCATTGTGGGTCTATATCTCTTCAAGGTCTTTGCTGTTAACCAACCAATAATATGAAGATTGTGCATTGGTTACTAGAACTAAAGGAATGTAAAAAAGAACAACTACATTCCAAATTATAGAAACTGCTCAAACAGTACAATATTATAATAAAAATATTTGCAATTAAAGTGAAAAGGAAAGAATACATTTGGAAGTTTAGCACGAATTATGGAGCATAAAAAACACAATAATAGAAACACCTCGACATATGAGAAGCATGATAAATAATGTCTCCAAAAGTATATGAATCCAATGTTATAATCCATACGAAATTACTTCAGACTTGGAGGGATATGCGGCGCAGAGAAATAGAGGGAGATCAGCCAATTACAGTGATTAATAGAGTCATAGTAGAAGCGCAGTTGCCAATTTGTCAGTCGTCTGACTGCTTTCAGAGAGTAAACTTCGCATGTGTAGCATGAGCACATGAACAGTCACTGGAAGTTGGAAGCGCAGTAGAAGCGCAGTTGCCAATTTGTCAGTCGTCTGACTGCTTTCAGACAGTAAACTTCGACTGTGCTGGTTGCACCTCTGCTCACTATAGCAGCCACAGCAGTCACTGTTACCAACTTCATTGATTTTGCTGCACTGTTGCTCCATATAACCTACTAAGTATTTTGCGTTGCCATGTTGCAAATCTGGAGTGCAGAAAAATTTTTCCCGCACTAGAGCGAAAGTGATTCTTTGCGTTCTGTAATCAGTGCAGCAATGGCCACTTTTCAACGTAACTGTAGGAAAAAATTAAAGCAGCACTCTAAAATCTAGCTCGAGTCTTCTTAGAGATAGAAGGGAACATTATTATAATATTATTGTGATATTTAAATAGAGAAAATGACGTTCAAAGTCATAAAGCACAATATTTTATAGCATGCAGAGGTCTTACTTTCAACTTCTGTTACAAATTCCATTCTTTACAAGAATAAGTACTACTTCTTGTATTCAACAACAAACTTGATGAAAACTAAGATAATAATTTGAAAGACCTTTGAAATAAATAAAAGTAGGTGAAGATTCAAAAAGAAGAGAAATGCTATAGTGAGGTCCACATTATAATGGCAGTGGAGAAAGATAGGAGAACAACGTTGCCGATCCACTGTCTTGTCAATGCCTTCTATAGACGGTAGCTGATACAGGTTTATTGATGTAATATTAACTGTTCATTCTCGTTTAAAATAATCAATCATATTTTATTAAGCAAAAAACTATATTTTTCAATATTTTCTATTTTATATTTGATTAGCTATGGAATTAATCAATTATATTTTTCAATAATATCATAATGAATTTTCATAATTAAGATGAAATATCTTGTTATATTATTAATTCTACATTGTTAAAAGACGATCTGAAAAGCGAAAAAGAGATAGCTGTCCTGTCAATGCCTTCTATAGACGGTAGCTGATACAGGTTTATTGATGTAATATTAACTGTTCATTCTCATTTTTAAAATAATCAATCATATTTTATTAAGCAAAAATTATATTTTTCAATAATTCCATAATGAATTTACATATTCAAGATGAAATATTTTGTCAATTATTAATTCTACATTGTTAAAAGACGATCTGATAAAGCGAAAAGGAGATAGCTGTCCTGTCAATGCCTTCTATAGACGGTAGCTGATACAGGTTTATTGATGTAATATTAACAGTTCATTCTCGTTTAAAATACCTAATCAATCATATTTTATTAAGCAAAAAACTATATTTTTCAATAATTCCATAATGAATTTACATATTCAAGATGAAATATTTTGTCAATTGTTAATTCTACATTTTTAAAAGACGATCTGGCAACAGAGCAAAGCGAGGAAGAGATAGCGCTATCCGCTTTGTTGAACGATAGACAAGGATAGCAATACCATTGCTAATCAAACACTGCCATTATAACGTGGACCTCAAAACTATAAGATTACAATGCAATCAACTACGATAGAATATTTTTTCAAGATGTCATGGACCTTCAAATAATCTATTTAAAATATTTGATACGTTATTTCTAATAGTTTGCACATGAATTAAAATTATGAATGATAGTTCAAGATGTAAATAAAAATAGATATCTGAGTACCCTTTTTAAAATTGTTTAAAAATTTTTTAAAAGGTATTTAGATTTTCTATTTTTATCTATATTCAAGTGTAGCCCTATAGAAAAAAGACGATAGTTCAAGATTATAATAGACCCTGATTAGAGAATGAATAATAAAGCTGTTAAAATCTTGTCTATGGCTGATTGAAGAAATCAACAAATTTTTTCAGAAGTTTTTTCAACTCATAAATAAATTATTATTTCAATGGCAATTAAAACAGTGAATTATCTGTCTTCAAACATACATCTACTATTTACAATGATTATATACATTTACTGGCAAAACCTTCCAATTAACGAAGGATGTTTTGATTATAAATTCTACACTAAAATTGAATTACTTATTCTTTTGGCTCTCAAAAACACAACTAATCAAATCGTACATACAATTCACTAAACCCAATAAAATACTAGTAAACGAACAATAAATAATTCTCATAAAAAATAATACACATCGTCTCCAACACCCCTATGAAACTTTGTTTCAAGTTACACTAAATAATTGATTAAAACTAAATAATATTTTATCAAATAAATATCAGAAGATTTTGTAAGATGTTCAGAATTATCTAGAAAAACGTGTTGAGGGAGATTCTGGGTGAAAAACATTAGTATCCTGCAGTAGGATACGTAAAACAGTATAAATATGATACAGTATCACCTCAAATGATACAAAAATACATAAGTATCCTGCAGTAGGATACGTAAAACAGTATAAATATGATACAGTATCACCTCAAATGATACAAAAATACATTAGTATCCTGCAGTAGGATACGTAAAACAGTATAAATATGATACAGTATCACCTCAAATGATACAAAAATACATTAGTAAGACACAGTATCAAATTCAATTCACACAGATATTATTAAACAGCATAATGATACAGTAATCAAACTATTGTAATACAACTATTAATTATAGGTTTGGTTTAAAGCACTATTAATATAATTTTTAACAAACTGACAATGAGTGTCAATCAAGACATCTAGCACAAGTCAAAAAATATTTCGAATACATTATCACAGTTCAGAATAAACATGTGATATTATCAACTTACCAGTTACTTACAGCAATTAATTATTGTAATATTGTTCAAGGGCACACTCACTCATTATTATCTAGTACAAATATAGCGAGTGATTCAAAAAGGGCTTTACAACTTCGAAAATTCATATAAATCTTATTAAACAAGGTACAGAGCTGGTTTTTGTGTTGTTTAAAAGGAAAACACTTCAAGTTTTAAGTCCGCTATTGCCTGGTCCAGTGACACATTGCAACATGTGTGTGATAGCCATAAAGTGAACGTTTTTTTTGTGCGTTGACTAAGAGGAAAGTGTACGGGCCTTTTTTCCAAGAGATACAGCAACAACGGCATAGTGTACCTTGATATGTTGCAAAAATTTCTGATACCACAGATCGATGAGGATGACCGAGAACGAAATGTTTTCTTTATGCAAGATGGTGCACCACCACACTATCTGACTGACGTCCGGGATTTTCTTAATGACCGCTTTCCAAATCAGTGGATTGGCCGTAATGCGCCAATTGCATGGCCCCCTCGTTCCCCAGACCTAACACCGCTGGATTTTTTCTTGTGGGGTTTCATAAAAGATATGGTGTACTGTACGTACCTTCTTTACCAGCCACTCTACCTGAGCTTAGAGCAAGGATTTGCGCTGCTGTTGAGCAAGTTACACCTGAAATGCTAGTGTGTGTCTGGAAAGAAATCGACTATCGATTGAATGTCTGCAGAGAAGTCACATAGAACATCTTTAGTTTAAGGAAAAAAACTCAAAGTGTTTTCCTTTAAAAGAACACCAAAACCAGCTCTGTACCTTGTTTAATAAGATTTATATGAATTTTCAAAGTTGTAAAGCCCTTTTTGAATCACCCGGTATAATCAGGGTAGTGTAACTTATTGTTGACTTGACAAATATAGGGAAAGTATAACTATAATATAATAATATTGAATATTGTATTATCTAGTATGTTCCAATTATAAATCCAAACCGAACATCTTACTAAATCTTCATAGCTTACATCAGCTTTGGTTTGCACATAATTTCCTATTCAAAGATGACGAGGCATTATGTAGGAATGATTTGTAATCATTACAACGAATAATTGAACAATGGAAATACTAACTGTGGAAAGTATACAGTAATAAATTGTTGGGTGTTATGTACACGATCCCAAAAAATTAGAAATTGGTGTACCTTCATTTTTTTGGAAAGCAATACTTTCCTTACCTATGGTAATAGGGAAAGGAAAGTGAAAATATAAGATCAATTGACGTGTTAGAAAGCTTGTAGTATATTATATTATACTAAGGTTATAGTATATTATACTAATAGGTCAAGGAAAGTAAAAATATAAGATCAATTGACGTGTTAGAAAGCTTGTAGTATATTATATTATACTAAGGTTATAGTATATTATACTAATAAGGCAAGGAAAGTAAAAAAGCCTCGGAATGGGACCGAAATAACAGGAAAAATAAGCTGGATGGAGACGTAAGGCGGGATAGAGACGAATGGAGAGGCTTTTTGAAGGAGGCCAAGGCTCTGAATGAGCTGTATCGCCAAGGAGTAATAATAGTAGTAAGCTACCTACTATAGTAGGTAAAAATTTACAAAAATAAAAAGTTCTTTCAATTAACGAGTAGGATATGGAATGCTAATCTACTATGGTAGGTAAAAATTTACAAAAATAAAAATTAACTTTTTAATTAACGAGTAGGATATGGAATGCTAACCTACTATGGTAGGTAAAAATTTACAAAAATAAAAATTAACTTTTTAATTAACGAGTAAGATATGGAATGCTAATTTTTCAGTACCTAGTTCACTGAAGTCAATAATGAATTCAATTATGCTATAGTCATCAAATTAAAATTTTCGTCTTCAAATTGAAATTACATTAATTCAATTTAAGATACGTCAAATCAAATAAAAATAATGCCTCGCCATCGATTGAATGTCAATACAAAAAATAACTCTTAAAACCTTACTAAGACACATTGCTGGATCAACACTGTACTGTTTATAACCTCCCAACCGTAATCTGCTGTACTGCTTTTATCCTTCAATTGCTAGAGGGCCCACTGTTTTCAGATAGACAAGGGTCTGTTTCAAAGAAATTTACAAGTCCTAGAAACAAAAAAAATAATATAGTATAAAAACTTTATTCATTGATGTTTGAAAAAACAAGTTGTAATATCAGCTGTTTCTAGCACGATTAAAATTTGAACAAAAGAACTAGTTCTTTGAGTGTTACTGTTTCTGCCCGCTTGGAGCGCTTGAATCGATTCTGCTTCTGCCCGTTACGAAAACACGGCTTTAGCCCTGCATTCAACTGGATTCCAGAATTATTTATTTATTTTTTGATACAATTACAAATCATATGGATATGATCGGGATAGAACAACAGACATAGCCCGAAATGGGGTTTTAAACGGCAAGGTGCCCCTGTTATTTAGAAATTTTGGATAATTTTACAATTAAATGTAAGCTATTGTATCCACTGAACTCTCTGAAAGCAACAGGTACTTGACAAACTGAAAACTTGACGTACTGAAGTTGTTTACCCGTGCTGATTCTTGATGATCAACTAGCATCTTGATGAAATGAATGTCACCCTCCTTGTCGTAATTACTTCTATGGGTGCAATTCCAATAGTGGAATTATAAGTCAAGTTTCCTTGAATTCAAGACTTTCTAACTTTGAGAAAACTTGAAGAGCGTTTGAGTAGAATAAACAATTTTTGCAAACTTGATGCCAAGTTTGCTTGAATTCGAGTTTTCCATAACTCTTTAATGTTGTTTTCCATCACGAACTGCTTATTATTAAATCACTTTTGCTTTTAGAAAAAACGACTACAGTCAGATATTTTACAATATGAATTCGCTCATAGAATTCGCTCAAGAAGATGGCGGAACTGCCAAAAGATCTCGTTGTCTCAGTGAGTGATCAATTCATTTATTGTAAAATATCTGACTGCTAGTCGTTTTTTCTAAAAGCAGAAAGTGATTTTCCATAACCTCTAAAGTATATAATTATTAAGTACAAATCAAATCAATCTTGAAATAAAAACAGTTTATAGATGGAAATACATAAGGAATTGCATTTGTTCAAATGCTAATTAATGAATAATTATTATTAATCGAAAATCCCAATTAAATGCTGTAAATCACCTCGAAAATTGTCAATCTGCCCCAATCGCCGCAATTGAATTTCCCCGAAGTTGTCAATCAATTGAGAATGTATAGAAACAAATTCAATAAACGTATAAAAAGTAAGAAGAAAACTTTGATAGTAATTAGATTTTTACTTCATAATAATATACTTGTGAGGTAATGGAAACTGTAATTCAAGTAAACTTGACTTCAGTTTTCAAAATCTCCCATTTTACACATACATTAGAAAAAACGACTCCAAGGAGACTTGACTAATGTAACCCTACTTGGGATTTACACCTTGATAAATATTAAGGCCGAATTCACACTGAAGACTCGTGGCGGTGACGTGGCACTGACTCCCACGCCACTCTTATGGTCCAATGCAAACTGGAGTGGCGCTTCAACACGCCACTCCTTATAAACATATTGTACAATGCAAAACTGGAGTGGCGCTTCACCATGCCACTTTTGTGAGCATGTCATATAGTGCGGTCCACGTTATAATGACAGTATTTGATCAACTTTGGTTTTGCTATCCTAGTTTATCATTCGACAAAGCCGGTGGTACTATCCTTTTCTAGGTCCACAACGATGCCATTATGTTTTTGACAGTGTAGTAATATAATTAATTAATGCAGAGAATCGGTATAGCTATTCTTCTATTTTTATCCACTGCCATTATAACGTGGACCTCACTATAAAGTCAGTGCCATGCCACCGCCACGTGACTTCAGTGTGAATTGGGCCTTACATTTTCGTTTATTTCATCTTCTGGTGCAGCTACTATAGAACAGGACTTCTAAGAGCCGGTTTCCGAGCTCGGGATTTAGCTAAGTTCTAGACTTTAAACAGCTGGATCAGAAAATTGGCTTTCCGAAACGGGGCATAGTCGCAGTAATTGTCAAAGTTACGTTTGAATTAAATTTCGAAAAACTAGAAAATTGAACACAAAATAAAATAAGAGAAAATAGTCTATTATGAATTATTCAGGAATGTTTCATTTCGTCAAGGAAATACGTTTCCAATTATAGAAATGAGAAAATAAATTTTTTCATTTCATTCATTTTTCATCCCACTGACCACCTATGAAAGGGGTATAAGGATTTGTCAATTATAATCTAAGTCGTCAATCTTTGCATTCTATAATGCAAAAAGAATTCCTCGCTGGAATAAGGACAAACCTGCAACAACTCCTCCCTCACCTTAATATTATCACCTAATTATATCACCATTATAATATCACCTAAAAAAATTATAATAAAAACTGCGACTACGACCCGTTTCGGAAAGCCAATTTTCCAACTCCAGCTGTTTAAGTCTAGAACTTAGCTAAACCCGAGCTCGGAAACCGGCCCTAAATTTTCTTTGAACCAGACCCTCGACCAATCAACAAACAGTTACTCACTTACTAGCCTACCCCCCACCCCTTGGCGGCCGTCAAACGGACGTCTCCGAGTTCAACCGTAGAACAAACCGGTTGCTGGTGGGGTCGATGACCTCCTCGGTGAGGTTGAGGTGGGGCAGTGCGACCACCTGGCAGAGCAGCGACACATCCTTCTGTCGCAGCTGGAACGAGCAGCCGGGGCGCAGCGGGCGACAGTAGCTCGCCGCACACCAGCGACCACGTCTGCACCGGTACGCGCTCCTTTTCGTTCTACAAACAAACAAACACAATATTATTCTCCACTAATGAAGCAGTCAGAATATTAAGTAATGCAGATTCATTGTAAACCGCTAGTCAAGGGAAATTCAATATTAACAGTCTTCAATGAATGTTGTATCAGTGTTTGACGGAGATAAAATTGAGGGAAATAGTATATTTCACACCTAGGGTCGAAAATGAGACTTTTCCGGCTCGAAATCGGTTTTCAAGTCCGAGGCCATAGGCCGAGGATTAGAAAAGATTGAGAGTCGGAAAAACATTTTTGCCTGTGGTGCGAACGCTATTTTTCGCCACACACAAAAATAAACCAATATATATATATATATATATATATATATATATATATATTATATATGAGAATATTGTTTATTAAGCACTTCAGAAGCAAAAGTGAAAGGTCATAGCTATAGCAAATCTGAGGTAATCGAATATCAGGAAACTGTCAAATTTTTTTTTTTTATTCTGATTTGTCTAAATAACCTAAAAGATTATGTTCAATTATGGGGGAGGTTGAGTTTATACTTTTTTTATTCTTTCAAATGACAATAGAATGATATTATTATAAGGGCCGTTTGCACAGTCAAAACTTAAACTCGATTTAATCAGCTGGTGGCTTAAACTCAAAATGAAACACATTATAACGAGACTTGATACGGATTTAATCCAGTTTAAAATTAAATTTGGTTTAAACTGTCACTGTGCAAACGGCCCTAAATGTTTTAATTATTGAATAATAAACTCAAATTATAAAAAGTTTTTTGATCAGCTGTTTTAGCACACTTGAAATTTAGCGGCTGGAAAGGGTACTCTTTCCGGCCTTAGCCGGAAAGAAACCTGTTCTGACGTCAGACGAGAGTCGTCTGCAAACAATGTCTTTCAGATCTACGTAGGGACTGGAAAACAGCTGCTTTCTGTGCAGTGTGGCGAAAATATATTGACGGTTGCCAGTGACATTCACAATATTATCCGACTAGGGCCAGTGGAGATCTTCACGTACTTAGATGCAGACTTGCTAAATCTCTTTCGAGTTTTCCAGTAGTGGGGATAACATTTTTCTTCTACCAACCTCCTTCCGTACCCTTCCCCTGCCTGTATTTCTTAGACATTTGAGAAAATGGCTCATTAAAAATCCATTCTACTCTTTAGAAGAATTCAGGACAGGAGTATGTAGAATCATTAATAATATCAACTATTATATGAAATTATTAATTATAACGTAGCCTTATCCTATACTATTAAACGAGCAGCTTCTGTTTTTATGTTTAGATTTTTAGAAAAAAGACTACAAATACTACAATTAGATTTTTAGATGTTTATATGTTTGTATTCCACCGGATCTCCAAAACGGCTCTAACGATTCTCACGAAATTCAGAACATAGTAGGTTTATAATATAAAGATTCGATTGCACTAGGTCTCATCCCTTGGAAAATTCGCTGAAGGACATCAAAAGGATAATTATTGATCATCCTTGGAAAAACAGCTGGTAATAATTATTTCGTCGTCTGTTGGTGATGGAAGTGAGTGAGCGAGTTCATGTGTGGTGGACTGTGTCAAAATTATTATGACTCAGCTGTTGAACTCTTGTAATGATTCAATCAGCTACTTAGTACGGTTGCAAAAAAGCCGGGTTATTTTCAATCCTGATTAATTCCAGTAGATCCATCTTTTTGAAATGGTCTTCTCTGATTTGGTTCACGTGAAGTTAATCAGGATTAAAATCTAATAACGGCTTTTGTGCAACTGGGCCTTTGTGAGGAAATTTTTGCCTCCCTTTGGGAATTAATCTCAATTTACTGTGATGCGATAGAACATTTCTGTATAAATGTTATTATAATTTCTTCTTTCGTAATACATTTTTTATGCTTTTGTTCTCCAGAGCGCAGCTCGGTCCCCGATATTTATGGGTGAACTACTGAATGTTATTGATTGATATTGTTGTCTTTATTCATTTCAAGGATTTATTATTATTGATTTTATTATATATTATTGTGACCTAATTATAATTTCATTATGTATTGTAATTTTATAAAATATTTTGTGACATAGCCTTATGTACTACTGTATCGTCAGGATAAATATATTGATTGATTGAGTACTGTTGTAACCTACTCAGACAGTCGATGATCTAGATACCTGTCTTGTCACCTTGCCAACACCCAACACTGCTTGTTTGAAGTGAATCACTCACCATCAGCACGGGCGCCGGCTGCATGTAAGGCTGTAGGAATGCCTGAGGCGACAGGTCGTGAGCAAGGCAGTGCGCCAGATGCTGTAGAATGCTGTCAGGCGAATGCCAAGGTTGCTGTCTGGTGACTCGCAGATACTTCTGCAGTGCCCGAGCCAACCCAGGGAACACCGCAGCTGCTGCTTCCTCCGGTTCCATTAACACGCCGCCACCTGATTACACACAAATCAAATTATACAATAAAACAGTTTTAATGCAATTATATAAAAAAGTGAGCACAAAAATATAAATTCATTTCCTTTCTCAGTAAGCTTCCTAATTAACCTCTCTTTTAACTCACACAAATAACTTACAGGCTGTCTGGCTTCTGTGAAATTGGGCAGCACTGTACCACAAGATCTATAAAAAACCAGGTCAAGACACCCGTGGCCTTATGGAGCGGCCATTTTGTGCCTATTCATGGCGGTACATTTGAAAATCCAATCTAATTCAGTTTGCTCGTAACAAAATCATAATGCAAAATGCATTATGCATTTGAAAACAATATTCTAGTTCAGATAATACGTGAATTCAGGTTTTCAGTTTTTTTAATAATGAAATTTAAATAATAATTTATTCATTTATTTATTATTGCAAATTGTTCTTATTCTTGTAACCTAAGGATTATGATTCATAAGGCATTGGGACAAGACTAAAATATGCGAGGCCAACTTCAAAAAGAGTTCAAAGTTCCAGATCAATAGGATCTAAAAATAAACAATTCAGTTTCTAGTATTTTGCTACATACTATAGTTCTGTAGGAAGAATTATTTTTACAATTCCAATTACTAATACACATCATGATAATATGTTCAATCTACAATAACAGCTGAAAATAGATTTGGAAATTAGTGAACTAGAACCCAACAAAATGGCGATATTGCAATGCATCACGAGATTGTGTCATGACCTGTATTTATAGACCTTGGTACTCCATAAAAGCAATGCTGCAATCTAAAGCTGCGTACAAATATACGCGCCTCCAACCCGCACCGAGCACGCTCCGCACTCGTACTGCCCTCGTTCCTCCATCGCACCACAGTCGCTCCGCCCCGCTCTGCAGTCGTACACTCATGAACGTTACGGAAGATGTTAGCTCTTCTCGCGTTCCCCGGTCGATCATCAATCGCTCTGCTGGAGTGACGTTCGGTTGCGGAGCAGAGCGAAAGTCTGTACGCACCTTAAGGGTGGCTACAGGACAACGTGTGTTGATCATGTGTGTACACAGATGCTCATCATGCATGTTGTGTCATCAGCGAGAGTCTTCAAACCAAACCAGCTGTTTGACAGCAGCTTAAACAACTAAAAGATATAAATAAAACACTGGAAAATATAATTATAATGATACATGAATATTAAACCTCAAACAGAGCATCAAAGAAGAAATTATCAACAAAAATCGAACATACAAGAACCAACCTCAAAAAATTCAGTTTTGGAGCCTTTCGCTGTGATGACAGATTGTATGACGACATGTGTGTATCATGCATGTCCTACTGTAGTGGCCAGCCTTAGAAACCTCTCGCTGATGACACAACATGCATGATGAACATGTGTGTGTACAGTCACTACCTCCGTAAACAAAGCCGTAGTGCATTCGTGTGACGTCAGCACAGGTAGGGCTCCTAAACTTTTATATTAAAACACTAGCTGATATAGATCAGCTGAAATCAACGATTTTTATTGGTGTAGGAGCCCTACCTGTGCTGACGTCACACGAATATACTACGGCTTTGTTTACGGAGGTAGTGGTACAGTCCGGGTCGTGTAGCTTTGCCTATCGGCGGAGGGCCACTAGACTACAATACTACCCAAACAAAATCATCCAACATTTTTGAAAATGTATCATCCCATAAGCAACGAATGCTCTTTGTATCTTCCATAATACTACCACCCGTTCAAAAACATCGGGCATCTTCAAAAACATCGGGTATCTTCCATAATACTACCAGTTCGAAAAAATCAGGCATTGAAAATGTATCTTCACATAAGCAACGTGTTGCATCCAAAAAGATACACAAGGAGCTTTATGGAGTTACTTCCTTCTAGCACAGCCAGAGACAGAATAATAATCTAGGACGCTATCTTTACTCCTAGTAATCTTAAACGATATCTTTACTCTATGGCACAACACAGCTCATCAGCTGACATTCGTTCAAAATGTTCTTTCTATTATTGATGATACGTTGCAACTCTCTCATTCTTTATTGATTCTTTATTGATTGATATAATAAGTATACATCATATAAATGATAGGGAGAGGAAAAATAAGGTAACCTTGTGCTATTCCTCTCCCCAATTTAGATATGGTTAAACATAGTCCGAAATAGGTCAAGTCTTGATTCATGAAGAATATCTGTGTGGAGGGAGCTTCTAGGAAGATCTAGGGTCTCTGAAGCCTGATGTTTTTGTAAAGCCATAAATATTACCCCGCGAACCACACCATGCCTATATGCCGTTTAAGGTGGGCCGTCCACTGGAACCGTTTCGTCCGAACTAGCATCGGCTGAAAACTACCGAACGCGACCGAACGATCCCCCAACAAAGAAGGAATAGATACTCGTCCATTGCACCAGGTTCATACAGCCGTGCACGGCCGTCTCCGGCCGACCAATTTTTCTATCCGAATTGAAAGGGATTTTCCGGCCGAACTAACTAGTCGAGCAGAGACAACAAAGTGTTCCTAACCTAAAATTATTTCACAGTCTTGTTGTTTATGAAGTTGTTTCTGTTTTATTGTAACTATGGACAATGAAAAGTGATAAGTTAAATTCAAGAGCATGTTCCATTGTGGGATATGCGAGACAAAAGATATCATCGTCGAGATGTTCAAAGGAATCTGTGAAACAAAGATTGTTTTATAATGAATAACTAATTTAGTGGATATTTGTTGAGTTTGACTGGATATGTTGAGATATTTGTTGAAAGTAAGATTATTGTAATGAATAACTAATTTAGTGGATTATTTGTTGAGTTTGACTGGATTTGTTGAGATATTGTTGAAAGTAAGATTACTGTAATGAATAACTAATTTAGTGGATATTCAATTTCCAAAATCTCAATACAATCATTGTTTATAAAAATGTTGGTGGCTATGATAGTAGTTAATTCAATAATTGGCAACCAGCCTACTATTGAACTAGACTGACGTAAAGGGTTCCAATGGACAACCATATTCGGCCGAATTAACGGCCGGCAGATTCGTCCGATCCAACGGCCGAACGGATCGGTTGAATACGGTTCCAGGCGACGGTTACCCTGAAAGTCAGGGAGGAAGAGCTACGGGACACGTACTGTAATGTTACTTACTTCTTTCTCAGCCACTAGCAGAGAATATACCTCCCAATACCGTAACCACCGTACACGCGAACGCCATAAGCACAATAACAATGACCATCAAAAATCCTCTAAGGAATCTCTGTGGGGAGCTTCTAGGGTCTTGAAGTCTGATGTTTTTGCAAAGCCATGATTTTTAACCGCAAACCAACCTTCCTATATGCCGTTTTATAGTCACGGAGACAAAGCTAAGGGACGCGTACCGTACACACATGTCCTGTCGTTAGTGGCCAGCCCAATGACTGTGATAGGGGCCTTAGGGTAACCGTCCACTGGAACCGTATTCAACCGATCCGTCTGGCCGTTAATTCGGCCGAATATGGTTGTCCATTGGAACCGTTTACGTCAGTCTAGTTCAATAGTCGGCTGGTTGCCAATTATTGAATTAACTACTATCATAGCCACCAAATTTTTTCATAAACAATAATTATATTGAGATTTTTAATATTGAATAAACAAATATCTACTAAATTCATTACAATAATATCACCTTCAGATCCTATTTGTTTAGCAATCATAATCCACAGATTCCTTTGAACATCACGACGATGATATCTTTTGTCTCTCATATCCCACATGAAACATGCTCTTGAACCAAACTTATCAACTTTTCATTGTCCTATTTACAACTTTATAAAACAGAAGAACTTCAAAAAACAACAAGACTGTGAAACGATTTTAGGTTAGGAACACTTTGTTGTCTCAGCTCGACTAGTTAGTTCGGCCGGATAGAGCCGGAAAATCCTATTCAATTCGGATCGAAACTTGATCGGCCGGAGACGGCCGTGCACGGCTGTATGAACCTGTTGCAATGGACGAGCATCTATTCCTTTCTTTGTTGGGGGATCGTTCAGTCGCGTTCGGTAGTTTTCGGCGATGCTAGTTCGGACGAATCGGTTCCAGTGGACGGCTCACCCTAGGGTCTCTGAAGTCTGATGTTTTACAAAGCCGTGAATATTAGCCCGCGAACCATACCTTGCCTACATGCCGTTTTATAGTCACGGAGACAAAGCTATGGGACGCGTACCGTACACACATGTCCTGTCGTTAGTGGCCAGCCCAATGACTGTGATAGGGGTCTGATACTAAATACGAATAATATTTTGACTGCTGACCTGTGTTCATGAGATGAGGTTGGCGTTTGATGTGCGTGAAGGCGTCCTCGGTGGCCGATATCACCTGGCCCTTCGCTTCCTGACGCGGCGCTCCCAGTCGTGCTCCTCATAGAAGCGCTCGTTGTGCGACGAGTCCACGCCTGCTGCCCTCCGCCCCCCCACCACTCGGCCGCCCGACGCCATCTGAAACAGCACGAGTCAGAGTTATCACAAACATCAGAAGACAATCCATTAGTAGTTTGAAATACACAGTTTGTATAAATATCATGTCAAGTAGAAATAGAATAGAACTTTATTGTTAATAAAATATTCACATGAATACATGGACTTCGTCACTA